>NC_072459.1:23429227-23701727 GCF_027596085.1 Anoplopoma fimbria | reverse complement strand
GATTCTTGGTTGAAAATGTTGCCTCTTCTGAACACCCAACCCTCAGACATCTGCCCTTCTGAGTAGAGCAGAATTGTAGCTTGAAACAACGTGCAGCTGTAATGACCACATTAATGATTCATCTGTTAATCTTTGCTCTGCCCCAGAACATCTTTGCCATGGACCTCCGCAGTGCCAACAAGGTCTCAGAGAAGCCCCCCCCTCGACTGCGTCTCTCCCTCACCCGCTCCATGAGTACAGACGTAGACCAGGGCGAGCGGGGTGGCCTGTACCGTCGTCTAGCCAGGAGGAACAGCAAGCAGAGGGCGTCCAAACGAGGGCAGGAGGGACCCTCAAACAAAACCATCCTTCCACTGAGGAAGAGGGAGGAGCCCATTGAGGAGGACTGGGGTGTCACCAGTGAAGAGGAGAAGCAGGAATCTGAAAGCACTGCCGAGGAGATATGTGAAGACAGCTTATATGGTTGGTTTGTCAAGTTAATCACTAAGAAAGTCAAAAGCTTGGTTATGACCTTTGGCCTATAAAAAAATGAACAAAATGTTTATTTTTTGTCTTTAAGGTCAGTCAGAGTGCAGCTCCCCGCCCTTGCTGGAGCGACAGGATTTGTTGATGGAGGTGGAGGAGAAGGCGGACGCCGACCTGACAGCGGTGGGTGCACAAACATGGACAGACAGACATGGCGGAGGGACGCCTGAAACGAGACAGAACCAGACATTTGCGTGTGACAAATCAAAAGACAGTGCCTCGGTGCCTGAGGCCGTACCGGAAGATGAGGTTTCCGTGGGCGACAGGTCAGAATGGGACAGAGGCGAGAAGGGTGCGGAGTCAGGGTCGGAGTGTCCCAGATTAGAGAGCAGTGTTTGTCAGAGCGACGTGACCTCGGTGATAGTGAGCGCTCAGGGGAGCAGCGAGACGGCAGGTGACAAGGCTCCCACTACTGAGGCGACAAAGGAGGAGGTGAGTGACGACAATCAGAGTGTTACCACGACGACGCCAGGCAGTCAGAGTGATCCCGACGCTGTAGAACATCCCAGGAAGGTGATATCTACAGACGTGACTATTAACTCTCTGACGGTGACTTTTAAAGAAGCCTCAGTGGCTGAAGGCTTCTTTAAGGGCTATTGAATGATGAAAAAGAGTGAGATCAGAATAACAATAATTAGATTGCCACTCATTTTGAACATGTAAATAGTTGTGTTTGTTAAGTATTTCAACATGTTTACAAAGCTACACTCATTTCCTACTGAGTTCAATGAAGACATTGTTGCCTTTAATTCAAAAAAAAAAAAAAAAAAAAAATGAGTGGTAATTTTATCATTGTGGCTCATTTAGTAGGTGTTAAAGGAAGCCCGAGGCCCCAAAAATATCCTCAAATCATCCATTGCAGTCCAGCAGACTAAATGGATCTCAGTGGCGGGTTTCATTCCCGGGGGTCACTGGGTTCACTGAGAGCAGGAGACAGATGCTGAGACAGCAAAAGTAACACTCCACATTACTACTTCCATGCAGCTACTTTCTCCAGACGTCCTTAGTGCTTTCCAGCCAGACATCGGTCACACACTCAAATCTGTTCTCGGGGCCTGTTTTAGTTGCTCCTCTTTCTTACGAATAATGTTTTTTGTAAAGATATCGCTCTTTTTTCAGTATTTGCACAGAGATAGCTGCATGCCCTGTCAGTCTATGCCACACATGCACAAAGCCCTGTCCTGTGGTTTGTTGAAAAGGTTTATTTCCGTCACAAAAGAAATAAAACAAAGAGAGAGAATTAATGCCTTCTGCTTAGATGAAGTTCTGCATTTCAAGGGAGGCTGGATGCACAAAAAAAGAAGTACACAGTTGTATTTGCTGTCTGTCCGTCCTTTTACTTTTCAAGTATGAAATGCTACCTGGTTCTATTTTTGTATTACCAATTGATAGTCCGCTCTTTTCACTAGCCTTTGTGCATTTCAAAAGAGGATATCAGTTTACACCGCTGCTGTTCTGCTGTGTACAAATGGAAGCAAATGTACGTTCCGTCAAACTGTAGTGAGCTATTATTTATTGCATGTCACATGTATAAGCTAAACTAACTTATGTCACTTATGTGTCTTTCTCTGACAAAGATGAACTGTCAAACATGTCTTCTCTCTAAAAAATTGATTTTTATTTTGACTGCATTTCCAATAAATATGTACTAAAATAACCGTCTCTTGGAGCATATTTATCATGTGGGATTACTGCAAGTACTTTTTTATGAACATTCAATTCGAGATTGTGGGTTGAGGAAACCTCACATCACAGCATCAAGGCAGATTTCTTTCTTAAATACTTTTCATGGGTAGTTATTTTACTCTGTACAAAGTGCATTGAAGAAATGGAAGCATGAAGGCAGACCTGATATATAAAATCCAGACATTTATTCCTGTTAAAAAAGAAAAAAATCTGTTTTGTGCAACCCACTTTGTACTAGTTTCAAAGATACACAGATTTTGTTTTGTGGTCAACAGCGCCCTCAAATCCAGAAGTTACCACTTGACAGTGTTGTAGTCAAGACCACATTAACCATGACCAAGTTGTGACCAAGACCAGGGTCCCGAGTCTAAGACATGAATGGAAAGTGCATTGTTGTATTAGGCAGAAACAGAAACCATATGTCATCCAAAAATCAAATGTGTGTCTCAGGGAGGAGAAAGAACCAACAACTGAGCTCCAAGAAGGTTTTTAAGAGAGAGCACTGGCACACAGGGTCCAGGTGTGGCCAGTGTTGATGAGATCAGGTGTTTGCACTTTACTGATGGCCTTCTGCCACACCCACCTCCAACACCTGCAAGGAAAGCAGCCACCTTTTTGATGCTTTATGACTTTTTTCACATACTATGACTTCTTGACATACTACACAACATCTTTTTATTACTTTTTAAAAAATACTATACTATGACTATTTCTATTACTACAATTTATAAAGACAGTAATGTTTGACTGGGACGTTGGCGTAGTAGAACTGTTTAAGAGCCTGTACTATGACCTTTTGATTACTTTTTTTATTAATTTTGTTTGATATATTATGCTTTTACTTTTTATGACTTATTGTGACTATGACTATATTATGACATTTAAATGACATACTATGATTTTTTTTTTTTTTTATGACATAACCACGAGAAGAACTTGGACACAGATTTGAACAAAAGTTTCAAGCAAATGTTTTAAAGTAAACGGGTGGTGAGGGTAGATATGGAGGTTGTGGTGGAGCCGGGCAGGCACACTAGCAAACCGCTGAGGGAGGCAGGCGGAGTCTGGACCTGAGACCCAGGAATTCAAAGGATTGAAAGGCATACACGTAGATAAACTATATACATATATATATATATATATATATATATATATATATATATATATATATAAAAAGAAAACTGTCCGTAGTGTTTGTACCACGTTGGCAGACTGAACAATCTAGCAAACTCTGGAGTGTAGAGCGGTCCGTGTAGCTTGATGAGTGGATGGCTTTCAGGTGTGCAGGTTGATTGGCAGCGTGTGAGAGACTGAGTCATGCATAGGCAGACACACACCATCAGAGAGAGGACAAACAGGGGACCAAACAAGAAACACAGGGAGTGGGTAACAGAAGAAACACTAGGGATGAGAGAGATGCACAGGTTGACCATCTGATACTTTACTATGACCTTTTCAAATGAATTTGTATGACATACTATTCTATGATTTTATACCATTTTGTATGATATCCTATACAGTATGCAAAGTTTAAGAGGGTATATAACGACTTTTAATGATTTTTATAGGATATTTTATACTCTGACTTAAGACGTTTTTATGACATACCACATGGACTTATTTTTTCAATGACTTGGAGCACTTACAAGTCATAAGAGGGAGATGCACACAACCATGTCGATTAACAAATTACTTATAAATTCAAAGGTAAGCATAGGATGAAAACGTATGCTAACAATGCGGTGTGGAGTGTGTAACTTAAGCATTGTAGGTTAGCGCATGAATGGAAAGTGTTTAGGTGCAATTTTGTATCATGCAGAAACACAAACTATGACGTCATTTAAAAATCAAACGTGTGTCTCAGGGATAAAAGAGAACCAGCAGCTGAGTTCCAAGAAGGTTTTTAAGAGGGTGGCCCAGGTGTTTCCACTTTACTGATAATGGCCACGCCCACCTCCAAGGAATGCAACCACACAAACCAAGTGACAGGCAGAGGGTCGTCACAGATATGCTATGACCTTTTACATACTTTTTTTTTTTTAATTATATGTTTGCATGATATACTGTAAGATGACTACTTTTATGACTACAATCTCTTAAAGACAGTATTGTTGGCTGAGGCTATTCTATGCCTTTTTAATGACTGTTATGTAATACTATACTAAAAAAATACTTTAAACATACTGCACGAAGACTATACTATGACTTTTTAATGATTTTAATACATACAATAATTATTTTCACCACTGAAGGTGTTATGTGACCATTATTACTGCATCAACAGTAAACAGTCGTACTGCCATGTGTCACCACTAGAGGGCGTGTCGCTCTCAGAAAAGACACATTACTGTAAGTGACGCCGTCTAATAGTCCCTGAATCCCTGAATCATAGGCCGAGTATGTGTGAACTGCAGCGGGGGAGTGGAAGGGCGGACAACAGCTAAGAAGCTAAGAAGCTGGGAAATGGGGAAACTTACACAGGATCAGTGAGCATCAAATCAAATTAAATACAAATAATTATCAGATTTACTTATAGAATAAATACAATGCATTTGCAGATGTTAAATATTTCAAATGGAAACTGGCAAGCATTCACAAGTGCCAATTAACTATTTTACTTAACATTTAATTAATTTAGTAGTCCTGCTGATGATCAATGCTCCTTATTGACATAATTGAAGTTCAGTTACTGTGGCAGCAAAAAAAAAGAAGTGATTTTCAAATGTTGAAATTTATGCAATCTAATCAAACAACTTCAATAGAAAAGGAAGCTCTGGGAATATGTATATATAACAGACATCAAAGTAAGGCTAAGGTCAGACACCGTGCTGCTTTGTTTTCAAACAAAAGACAATATAAAATATAGTTTTTTCTCATGTTATTCATAGCTGAAGAAAAATTGCAAAAGAAGTCAAATTGCGGCAAATCGTCACTCTTTAGTATTTTGTTTGGTAAACATTTGTTAGGAGTATTTTAAAGTCAAAGTGGAGACATGTGAGCACCAACAGCCCTTATTACTTATCTCCTTATTGTTCAGTATTTGTGTCCCTCTAGTAACTCTTTTTTTGCATTAATCTGATTGGTCAATGGCCAGTCAGACAGATTTGATCTGATCCTGAACAGGTTACCATGGTGATCAACCTAAATTAAAAGTAAGCCAGCTTCCTGATCCTGGAAATGCAGAGCTTAGGCCACAGATAGCTGATTAAGACACTAATGTCAATTCATGTTACAGGCCCATGTCTTTTTTAAAAGACATATGATTTGTTGTACTTCTCATATTCAACTAATACACAATCATATTTCTAACAAACACGCCACATGCAGGACACTTCACTGTTGGTAATTTTCATTTTATTATAAAAAACAGTATTTGAGTCCACAGTTTGTGTTTCCTTTGTACAGTAAAAAATATTAAATTAAACTCCCAAAGTTCTTAGCAGAAAGATAAAGAGGATGGAGTTTGAGGGTAGGGAGAGCAACTTCCCCCGGGGGAAGGAGAGGACGAGGAGGAGGGGGAGGGGATTTAAAGTCCAAGGGGAGCAGCAAAGGAGACGAGGCAGAAAGAGACGGAGCGACCGCTCATATCTCCCACTTTTTCACCTCATTTCTGTGCAACACAGTTCATTTGGATCAAAATCCTCTGTTTACTCCAAACAGGGGAATCCTAAAAACACTAAAAGGAGCCCACCCCACCCATTTTTTTTTCACATCCCAGCCCATGTACTCAAAATGTTTCAGGCACACAGGTATGCATCCCCCCTCCCCAAGCCTCCACTGCTCCATATTAAGTGTCTTTAAAGGAAGGAGTGCACACACATTCGAGGGAGAGGGCTTGCATGTTTGCGAGGGAAGAGTCCCTTCCAGCACGGTCGACGTCCGATACAGAGGCTGGCCGGGACGTCACAATAAGTCCGTTCAACGTCTCAATTCACAGCAGACCCTCAACCACTGCAATAGAATACTGACAATGAATTATTCCCACCTGGACAGACCCAACTAAAGACATCTAACGTGAAATGAAATATCCACTACCCCAGTCATAACAGTCAATAACAAAAATATATTTCTATACGAATTGTAGCAGTCTCAGGGTACATAACACCCCCACCCCACCCCCCAAGAGAAAACAATAAATAAAGTAAACCCAAACATTAAACCAAAAAAAACCGAAGATATGCATCATGTTTGGATTTACATTAATAATAATCCACATTAATCTGCCAAACAGAAATAGACGGACAGACTGAATGATGGGGGCAACGAAAACCATAAAAAGTTCTTTGCATTAAATCATTTCCACTTTAATTCTTGACCACTTTTAAAATCTTAAAAACATTTCTTAAAAAAGGCAAGTACTCCTATTTACCCCCAAAACCCCGAAAATATCACCTTTTCTCGTATTCAGCAAAAGGGTGGAGGTGAGGGGGGGTGCTAGAGAAACCGTCCCCCTCTTTGTCCACAATTGGCAAAAAAATATATTAACAGCAATAACTTACAATTCATTTATTCTAATTTATTTAACGACTGCTTGATTTATTGTTCATCTCCCATAGGAAGTTCAGTTCAATGCATCTTTATTGAAAACATTTTAAATAACATTTAATAATAGTATAAAAAAAGAAAGGCTAAGTAATAACAATAACACTGTCCTGGGTGAGTGCAGTTTGTGCGAAGAATCACAGAGCCTTTCAGCTCAACTTGACACGTAAAGTAGAATTCCTACATGATGTCTAAAGGATGTGAGTCATGTTCTGGCCCATCGGGTTCTGGCCCAGCGGGTCCTGACCGTTGGCCCCGGCCCGTGTAGACCAGCCATGCCACTCAGCTGGGATAGCATGGCGCTCTGGTCCGACCCAAACTGCTCCATAGAGTTCTGTTGCTGCTGCTGGGTCGTTTGCTGTTGCTGTTGTTGTGGAGTGACCACCATGCCCGGATGGTGCTGGTTCATGTGGCCTGGGTGTGGGGAGCCCGTCTGCATCTGTGGGGAGATGTGATGAGGGGAGGGCTGGGGCTGCATGCGTGGGGACGGGCTGGAGTGTGGCGGCTGGGACTGAGGTCTGGGCGAAGGCTGTGGGGATCGCACCTGGTTAGCTAGCGATGTTGACAGCGCCTGGCCATGCAGGTGAGGGGACTGGGCCATCTGCTGCGGCTGCTGAGGGCTCATGGGATTGCTGTGCTGGGCCGGTGACCCCCCAGGGCCCAGATGCTGATGCTGCTGCTGCTGTTGCTGCTGCTGATGCTGCTGCTGCTGCTGCTGCTGCTGCTGCTGCTGCTGCTGCTGGAGCATCCTCTGGTGGAGAGCCTGTTGGAGCAGAGCCTGAGAAGATGGAGGTTGGGGGCCACTTTGCGTGGGCTGAGGGCCCTGAGGTGGCTGCTGAGGGCCTCCTCCGCCCCCTCCACCTGGCCCTGCATCACCTCCTTGCAGGCCAGCCATGGCATTCTGCTGCTGCATCTGGAGGTGGTGCTGGTGCTGGAGCCTCTGCTGTAGTGCAGCTGCAGCCTGCTGCTGGGCCACCGACCCCTGGTAACCTTGCCCCTGCTGGCCTGGGGGACCACCAGGCTGCTGAGGGCCAAGAGGCGGACCTCCAGGTGGTCCCTGGCCCACTGTGGGAGGCTGCATCCCAGGCTGTCCCATGTAGCCCTGCCCCTGAGGCGGCTGTGGCTGCTGGAACTGACCGTGATTTACTCCCATTTGTTGTTGATGTTGCTGCTGTTGTTGTTGTTGTTGTTGCTGCTGCTGCTGTTGTTGTTGCTGCTGCTGGAGATGCCGTCTCATGAGCAGCTCTCTAAACTGGGGATTGTTGATATTCCCCATCTGTGCCCCCTGGCCCTGCACACCTCTTCCTCCACCTTGCTGCTGCTGCTGCTGCTGCTGCTGCTGGAGAGCTGCCACTTGCTGCTGTTGCAAACTAGTGAGCATTGGCCTCTGCTGCTGCTGTTGTAACTGCTGCTGCTGCTGCTGCTGCTGATGTTGCTGTAGCTGTTGTTGTTGTTGTTGTTGTTGTTGTTGCTGCTGCTGTTGCAGCTGTTGTTGCTGTTGAACTTGCTGTAGCTGGGCCATGGTTGCCATGTTAACATTCGTCCCTCCCTGACCCCCCATGTGCATCCCTGGCTGGCCGCCACCAGTAGCATTCATGTTCGGCTGTGGGCCACCTCCGGCCATGACATTACCAACAGGACCCCCTGTGGGACCAGGACCTCCAGGGACACCCCCTGGTCCACCTGGGCCCCCCTGACCTCCCTTGTATTTTGAGGCCCTCTGCTTGATGAAAGCAGCCATAAGCTGTGGGTTGGACCGCAAGATGTTGAGGACTTGCTGCTGCTGGAGTGGTGAGCTCGGCGAGCGGAGAGTTCGTAACAGCTCCTGAAGAGCGGCCTGGGGGATGTTCCCACCAGCAAGACCAGCCCCTGGGACACCAGTAGCTCCAGTGACAGCTCCCCCTGGGATCCCGCCACCAGCACCTTGCTGCTGCTGCTGTTGTACCATATTCATCAAGGCAGCGTGGCCCTGAGCTTGTTGGTGCTGCTGCTGTTGTTGTTGTTGTTGTTGCTGCTGTTGTTGTTGTTGTTGTTGTTGCTGTTGTTGTTGTTGCAGTTGCTGCTGCTGCTGTTGCTGCTGCTGCTGCTGTTGTTGCTGCTGCTGTTGCTGCTGCTGCTGCTGTTGCTGCTGAGCTGCCACCATGGCTGGATGGCTCATTTGGTTCATCATAGCTTGCCTCTGCTGAGGTGGCATCCCCTGGCCTGCCCACTGCTGTTGAGGGTTTTGATGTGGAGCACCTATCCGCTGCTGTTGAAGCTGTACCTGAGGGGGCAGCTGGCCCTGGGGCAGGTTACCCTGCTGAGGGGGTTGCTGCATGGGGCCACCAGCACCACCCATCATCCCTGGCTGAGCACTCTGTTGTTGATCCATATGGGCCCGAGCAGCAGCCACTGCTGCTTGGTTCTGTGGTGGGATACCTTGGGTCCCAACCATCCCCACAGCCCCTGGGTGTCCCATGCCCATCTGTTGACCCTGACCCTGTTGATGGTGAGGGTGGATAGGCATCATGCCTGCAGCTGCCTGGGCTGCTTGTCTCTGCAGGGCCATCTTCCTCTGAGCATCGGCTACCTGTTGGATCTTCATGGCAATTTCTACTGCTGCCGGTGGGGGGCCAGAAGGAGGCTGCTGTTGAAGAGAAGGCTGGCCGGGAGGTTGTTGGCCCCCAACACCTCCAGCCATGACGCCGCCACCAAGCTGTTGCTGGTGGGGAGGCGTTGCGGAGCCAAGCACTGGTTTGCCCTGGGATTGATGTATTGGGGAGGAGCCCGGGGGTCTGCTGGCATATGGAGGCAAACTGTTGGGGTGCTGTTGGAGCTGTTGAGGCTTGGTCCCTGCTCCACTCTGCTGCTGCACCTGAGAAAGCATCTGCTGCTGATGTTGTGGAGAGCTCATTACCCCCCCATGCCCGCCTCCTCCACCTGCCATCTGCTGGAACTGGTGATGAAGAGGGTGTTGAGGGTGTTGAGGAGGCATGCCACCTTGTGGGGGCATTCCACCTGACTGCTGCTGCTGCTGCTGCTGCTGCTGCTGCTGCTGAACTCCAGGTCCAGGGCCCATTCCTTGCTGTGTGACTGGAGGCATGGTCTGAGTCGGGGTCTGGGGTGTCGGGGGTTGTGTTCCACAAGAAGTTGGGGTACTGGGTGCCGTGGTACCATTGTTCCCTGGTGATGGAAGTCCTACGACAGGTCCTCCCGGTGGCCCTACGGCTGGCTGACCCAGCCTCTGCATGCTGGCCATCCTCCTCCTTAACATCTGGGCCTGCTGAAGCCTGTGCTGCAGCTGCTGCTGCCGGAGCTTTTGCTTGATGTTCAGGCAGAACGGGACGGGACATTTGTTCTCCTGACAGTGTTTGGCATGGTAGCAGCACAGAGCGATGAGCTGCTTGCAGATGGGACAGCCACCGTTCGTCTTGCGCTTGCAGCCTTTTGTGTGCTGAACGACGCGCTTCATCTTCTGGCAGGACGGCAGGGAGCAGTTGGCGTTGCGACACTGGCATGCGTGGACCAGCGACTGGATGCAGCGCTGGATGCTGAGACGGCGAGAATCTCCGGGGCTCTGCGTGGCTGCTGCTGCCTGGTTGTTGCTGTCGTCATCCAGTCCTAGCCCCAGCTTATCCATCTTGTGCTCATGGCCTTTAGTGTTGTAGCAAGTGATGCACAAGTCATAGTCCTAGAGAAGAAAGGAAAGAAGAGAGTTGGGGAATTAAATCAAAATCCAAGTACAGGATTACATTATTAGATGTTTAACATTCCTGTGAAACTAAAACTCTTTAAATCAGTTTTATGCACTAAACTGTGAAGTTCGTTTTGGCAAGCCTTAAAACCCCTTCATCCTTCATCTTCTACAGCAACATGCACATAGCCTTTTTGCAATATTCTTGTTCTGTGCAAAAAAAGCTAAGAATGAAAACTCCAGTTAAAAGAACTATTGTTTGGGCCCGGAGGTGTCAAAACATTGAAAACACTTGCCAATCATCCCTCAGATTGTTAACAAATAGCATTCATGAGATGTGATCAAATCACTGTTTGTATTAGAACAAAGTAAAACAGAAATCTGAACGTAGATGTAATCACCGTTTGGTACTATTGTTGTTGTCCGATGAAAAACATGCTGCAGTTTGATCTCCATTTAAATTTAAAAAGGAGAAAAACAAGATTCAGTTGAGTTTTGATTCTTACCTCGCACACGGTGCAGTGGAAGCGGGTCTCCACGTGGTGTTTACACTCGTTGCAGGTGTAGACAAAGCGGTCCTGGCTCTGGTTGTGCAGCTCCACCAACATACACATGGAGCTCCACTTGGACCTCCTGAGAGAGCTGAACTCCAGGTGCTTGTCCCTGGCCAGCGTTAGGAAGGCATCGCGGCCGTCCATCAGGTCACAGGCCATGAGGGGGTCAGGGTCAGTGATGGGGGGCAGCGAGTTGGCGGTGGGGCCAGCGATGAGTCGGATGACAAAGAAGACCTGGGGATTAGAGTGAAAAGTGTAAAGAGGACCAGCTATAACAGGTGTCATTTAGGCCCTGCTCGGACAGACAACTTGGATTTTCAATTCATACATTTAGGAAAATAAATAAATCAAATGACCCTTCTCCCTCCTGTACAGTAGCTTGACCTACTGTCAACAGGCACTACAGATACCAGATATCATGCATTAATATAAAATTGTCTTTTCTTGTTTATTGTATTTGAGTGTCTCTTAAACTAAAACCCAAAGTGACCAAAAGGTTGTTTTTTTTTAAGTCAAAGTCATGTTAAAATATTTTTGTCAGAGCAATTTCAAACCACCGTGTGACTAGTATGTCATTTTTCTCTTGCAGTAAACCCAGGAGTCACTGACAGGCAACGTTAAACAAGGTTTGTGTCAAGCGAGACGATTTATTTTAATGAATGTTCACAACCTCTGTTTGTAGGTTAAAAAGGTGCTCAGAGGAGTTTCCTTGTGAACTAACAAGTTATGAGTACATTCATTGTTTCTCACCAAAACAAAGTGTGTATTTTTGGGGTCTAGAAAAACATGTCTATTGCATTTCCTTTCTCTATAAATCCATGTTGACTTACTTCTACAAACAGCCTAATAGTGTAAACTGCTGCCTGATGATGTTGAGAACAGCTGTGTTAGTGTTCATTTTAAAATGATGAAGCTGCTTGAATCAGTTATTTATCAGATGTCAGTAAAGTTTTTTTTTTTTCAAGTTGTTGCCATAATATAAGCTGTACCTGCTCTTTATTACAACAGCTGAAAAGCAACAGCAGAAGTGATGTAGCAACGGCTGCTAAAGAGCAGCATTTTAATTATCTGCATTCACAGAGTGGAAGTCAACTTGATCACACAAGTCAGGGTAACGTTCTTATGATTATGCCATATAATCCAATAAATGAGTAAGCAGCTATTCCTAAAACCAAATTAGACTTGCATACCTCCTTATGTTTCTCCATGGTGGCGTAGAGTTTCTGGGAAAGGTCATTGGAAACATTGGGGATCCCCGGTTTCTTCTTATTGGCTCGGCTCATGCTGCTCTTGTTCTTACTTGTCTTTTTATTGTTCTTCTTTTTGGCATTCTTGCTGTCTCCTTTTGTGATCTGGAAATGTTTGAAGGTCAGTTTCAACACAGAGCATTGCCATGACAAATATCAATATTCTTTTGTGGCATTAAAAGAAACTGATGATGCATGTGGACTCTTACTCTACTCACATCGGTGCACTCGTTGGAGGTACTGTTCTCCTCCCTCTTTCTCTCCTCCTCCTCCTGCTCCAGCTCCTTGATGCTCTCCTCCAGTACGTTGGGCCAGAAATCGCCCTCAAAGTATGGCAGCTCCTTGGCACTGGTCAGCCGGTCCTCTGTAGCCTGCTTGAAGACGTCCTGAGGGGTAAAGAGACAAGTGTTCAAGTGCTTGTAGAGCCTATAATGTCCTTATTAGCCTTTTACTGAAACAACAAAACAGACTTTTAAAGTTCAAAGTTTATTCTTGACCATAGAAAACACCAGTTGGGAAAACAATGTCACCATGTGTTTATTTAGCTGTTCCAGGTCTTTTGATCATATCACATAATCTTCACCAGCAGATGGAGTTTGCTCAGTTGTTATGGAGTTGTAGATATTGCAATTTCAATGTTTCAGATTTTTGTTAATTAAAAAATTTAAGAAATTTTAATGTTTAAAACCTTTTAAAGTAAACTTGTGGTGAGATCATTTTTCTCAAAGAATACAATATTTGCAGATTGTGACAGACAAAGGTCTTCATGTTGTGCAACAGTTTGGCATTAACATTATGGATAAGTCAATGTCTCATGGCTTGACTGTTTTCTGAAGTGATAAATGCATTAACTCACCTTGCTGGTACAATGACTAAAATGAAATCACGTCTCACCTTGTAATCGTGGACGATGCGCTCAGCAACAGCCTTGTCCAGCATCTTCCTGTACCATTCCTGCAGCCGTTTTGGCTTGGGGATCTTCTGGTCCATTGGGTGACAATGGAAGATGTAATCATCCCCTTCACTGGGTGGACAGGCCCAGATATGACCCGTTGTATACCTGACACAGGGAGACATGTCGTTGTATTCATTTGAACAGAAGTAAATCCTTTCCCTTTATTCCATCTGCTTGCCCTTTTTCACTCACTGAAAGCGGTCTGTAGCAGCGCCTGAACACTTCTAATTGCATAATGGGCTCACATTTAAAAGCCATAGTAGCTTTACCGATAAAGTTTTCACTTTGATTGACTGATTTTAGCTGCTCAGCTGGGGCCTTTGCAGGCATTATGTTTGAGACAGTCGCAACTTTTCTCTTACCCCTGTCTCCTGACATACTCCAGGTAGCCTATCAGGATCTCGTGGTAGACGGCAGTTCTGATGAGTCGAGGCTGGAAGAAGTGCACGCTGTCCAGGTAAGAGATGTACACTCGTCTTTGATTGGGAGGCGGGCAGTCTGAGCCGTACTCTTGAACGTGCATGCCAAAAAAACACATATCTGCTCCGTCGACGTCCTCAAATGCAAACAGGGCTTTCATCCTGTAGGGGAAGGACGCGCACATCTCTCCATTGTCAACAAACCTGGAGGGAAAAAAAACAAAAAACAACCAGGGTGAGGAAAAAAAAAAACTATGCAATCGCAGAAATGTCATCAAGAACTCTTCCCTGTTGTGTCTTTACCATAATGTTTAATCTTCTGAATTCTCAGACAAAAGTACATCACATGGGGAGGTGTGCAAATATGGACCGCAACTCACAGTGCAATGCTTTTGCAAGAGTTTGGTTGTAACGCGAGTATATCCAGCATCAAAAGTGGACTGCAGTCAATGACCGCGCCGGGTAATATGTTAATAATATTTAGTGTGTCGACTGTCCAAGCAGCACTAACTTTGACACAGGAAATCCCTGGGTCCCCATCAATACACCCGCCAAGTGAGCAGTAGATCAGATGAACGGTTCTCGAGATATGCAAACACACAAATTCAGGCATGGATTTCTTGCTTTATAGTTAGATGTGGTATAACTGGTGGCATTTTGCAGTTAACATTCACTGGTGAGTTTTTGTAAATGGGTTATGCACCATAATGGGTTACCATATTTATTTTTCAGCAACAACCACATGTATTTGTTTTTGAATCGGAGTGGAGGACCTCCACTTGAAAACTGGTCCTGCTGTGGGACTCACTAGCACCTGATTGGGGATTTTGTCTCTCCAACACTGCTATTCACTGCTCTGATACATACCTGCAAAGTCATCTCATCTCGATATCAATGTTGTAACTAGAGGATGGTTTGAACAACCTCTTCAGTCATTGCTGCTTGTTAAACTCAAAGCTTATTTAGTCTTATATCAGTGCTTTCCCAATAATTGTACGGCCAAGATAATACGTATCTTTTTTTGGATGCCAAAAATAACCAAATATCCACTCCAGTGTTTCCCCTATATTCATTGTGCAGCAGCGCACCACTGTGAACTGCAACTTGAGTGAATGAACGATGCAAGTGTCTGCAGGAAAGTTCTCCAATTACATTCAGTATTTAGCTGCACCATTAACTGATATATTTAATATCAGTTAATGGTGCGGCTAAATACTGAATGTAATTGTAGAATATCTGCATTAAAACCCAAGACCTGCAGCAGCAATATTGAATTCTACCTGGACTTCATGCCCGGCTTGACCTCGACCACCTTGTCTGACACATGGACCACACGGATGGTGACGTCGCCAGAATCAGGGAGGTTCTGCCGCCTGATGTAATCGTTCACTCGTGTCTCCAAATAGCACCCCAACTTGGTCTGAGGAAGTCCTGCAAAAAACAGTAACACGTATGAATAAAGAGAGGTGGAATACCGAGAAGGCATTAAACTTCTCCATTTTATCACCCTCACCACCCTCTGCCTGAACTACTGACACACATGGTTTTTAACAGCTGAGGAAAATAATCTGTGTCTGACTATATGCAATAAAAGATTAAAGCAATAATTAATTTCATTAAAAATGTTGGGAAATCTAGCTTGCTCTGTGCAAAGGTACCAAAACCCACCAACGGGCACCTCTAAAGCTCAACAATGAACATATGAAGCATAAAATAAACATGTGGTGTTGGGAGGGTTAAGTATTCCACTGTGTATATCATACACTGGTCTCAGTCAAAAGCACAAATCCTGATGGCTGATTCTAATCCCCCAAAAACATTTGTGCATTAGAGAGTGGAATGATTGCCAACAGAGTTCATGTTTGGAAATGTTAAAATATTAAAGCAAAAAGGGATCAAAACATTGGATGACAACGCAATGATAAAAATCTGAAAGAGGGAGAAGAGACAGACAGTGCCGTAAAACAAAGACATTAAATGAGTGAGTAGATCAGCTTTATTGAACTTACTTTTGGAGGCGTATTTGTTCTCTTTCCGTGTCTTGTTGGCCTTTTTAAGGCAGTTGTCACATACAAAGCTGTAGTTAGTGAGAAAGCACATAGTAAATTGTTAGATTTTGCAGGTTGCCATCAGTCCTTTCACAATCAGCACCAATGACAGTGATTAAGAGGCTTTAACCAAAAGATGACTCAGTCATTCATGTCAGTCTTCCTCTCCTTAAACAGCGTTAATGACTCTGAAATTGCTTTTAATTACACACAGACCACACATGAAGGGAGATTATACTTTGAGAAATGAGAGGCTCTCACACCAAAAACGAGCTGCAGTACTTTGTTTGCATGTGTATTTGCAGACTTTTCTGCATGTTGAAATGTTGGAACTGTGTGTGATCTTAACCAATTTGCTTCAAACAGCTGCATGCAAACGTGATTTCATGTGTGTGGGGAGTTAACGGCTGTACTTTTCAAGCATCTTTATTGATGTTTTGGACGATTATAAAGCTTTTTAAGAAAAACAAAAGGCCCAATATATTTTCCAGACCCAGTCACGTAACAGAATGTACAGAGTGTGCTTATGATAGCTCACCCCGAAGGCCATATGGTATCATGATGCAGGACACAGATCTGGTGCATTTTACGACCGCAGTCAATACATTCCACAAGCCTAAGTAGAGAGAAGACAGGAGACAAAAGACAGACACATTATCCAAAGTTTAAAAAAACAACGTGTCACATATTATGAAAATTCCCTGTTTGTTCCTCTGCAGGAGCTACAAAGCTGATGAATAAGTAAGAAGAGTAAATAAGTAAAGTTAGGGCAACCAATGTTATTTGGTAAGTAAAATCTTGTCACTATAATTCATATATGATAATAACTTAATCACATTATCTTTTATTATTTAAGTGTAAGCACATGTTCAATTTGCTCAACTAAAACTTCTAATCTAAATTCAAGATACAATTTCAACTAAGTCAATAAAATCGTTGATCTTACAGCGTCAGAGAGATGGTGCAAATTAATTCTAAATGAGAGTTAATGAGTTAAAAAGTGAACATACAGCTCAGGGTCGAGTGTGTCGTTCTTCTTTCGTTGAAACTGGTCTTTGTTGATGGACCTGTTGGAAATATCAGAAATCAAACCACTGTAACAGTCACAACGTTATTCTCTTTACACTGCAGCATGTGTGCAGAAACCAATATTCTCAATTCAGAAAATGAATATAGAAATTCATAATGTGCTCACTAGCTAATAATTTCATTGCTACATGTTGTTGTACTGATTATCAATTCCACCCTTAAGATAAGGGATAAACTCTTGTTTTAAATACAACATCGTGACTATGAGATGGCGATGTGAAATACTGAAAGACCTAAACTATGTGACTTAGATGAAATCAATCAATAGGAAAATAATTATGTATCGTTTTAGATTAATATTAAATATATTTCAACCAAAGGCCAATCCCCAGATAAAAACTAAAACTGAGCTAAAACTATTCATGTTCTTTGACCTCTTAATCTCCACTGAGCTGCCGTTGGAGCAATCACATAAAACTCAAACATTATACAATGATACAGAACTTCAGATGCATCAAATGGCGTTATCATAATGTTTTCAATTAAACAATTTGGTCTATAAAATGATACAAAACGCCCACCACAAGCACTAGGTTATGTCATCAAATGTCTTATTTAATCTTTACATTTAATTTACAATGATTCTAAAAAGAGAAAAGCAGTAAATCTTTACATAGGAGAAGCTGGAACAAGGGAATGATTGCCATTTTGTACTTTAAAAACTCTCTTTAAAAGACTTAACCAACTATCAAATAGTTGCAAATTAATCGTACTCATTGGTAAATCTTTGAAGCTCAATGGAGCTTTCCTCAAATACTAGCAAAGATTCCAAAGTTTCCAAACTGAACTTTGGGAGAATCATGCCCTAGATGTCGTCTGTTCCATTTTAGGGAGCGGTGTAGCCATAAAAAAAGTCTTGGACTTGAAAAGTTCACAAAGTGTTAACACTATATAGCTTCAATGACCAACTTGAATAAGCTGTACTGAATATATGTGTGACACTGTTTAAAAATGTTTTTTTTCTAAGCTGATAGCTTTTTAAAAAGGTTAAATATGCCTCCTTTTGTGTGGATATCTAATTAGTGTTGATGGCAACTGTAGACAATTGACACAATAAACTCCTCGGTGCACGCTATATTGACCGAGAAAGTTTTGCAGCTGCAGAATCTGTTGTTCTTCCTGCATTCAGTGCTGTTATTTGATGCGACAGGGATGTAGTTGGACACAAGGAAGAACCACAGGCTGCAATTTCATCCTGATTTCAATTCTCTGACATTCAGCCATTTTTATTAGCGCCAGAGTATTCTGACAATATAGCTTTCACTGAGGAATGTATTGCTTCATTTGACTACATTTGCCATCAACACTGATTGGACATCCACAAAAATGTCCCTTTAAAAGGCATAGTGTGTAACATTTA
Organism: Anoplopoma fimbria; assembly: GCF_027596085.1. NCBI lineage: Eukaryota > Metazoa > Chordata > Actinopteri > Perciformes > Anoplopomatidae > Anoplopoma > Anoplopoma fimbria. The sequence goes on along the minus strand of NC_072459.1, from coordinate 23,683,629 downwards.
GAGGGGTTTATTGGCATATATTGAATATATTATTCAAAGCAATGTTTAATTAGTGTATAATCACCCGAAACTAAGAATCGTTACGTTTTCGTTAACTTGGAAAAAGCCATTTATATCTACGCTAGTAACTGTTACTGCAATAAAATATATCCAAGTAAAAAACCAACACTTTATCAATACATAACGTGAACATGTAAACGAAAGTGAAACCCAATTCATTGGCACCGCCACAATGTTTACACGAGCACAGTATAAGGATCAGCCAAAATATTTTTTGTAAACCTCTCATCCAGCTGAGACAAAGCAGCCAGGAGGATAAAGGACAGGAGGAAAGACTGATACTGACTGATGTAACTGTTCTTCATTCTTTATAAACTAACTTTACATTTGTTTCCAGTGAGATATTAAAATACTTTATATAGTGTCTTTGCTGTTGTAAACATAACTGCTGCTGCTCTAGAAAAAATATTTAGCTATATCTAAAACATACATTTTCTGTTCTGAATTAATTTGTTATTAAAATCTTGTATATCTTTTAAAAAACAAATTTAGAAGAACCGCGTATTGATAAGAGTAGAACCTAGTGGTACCAAAATTCTTAAGATAACTACCTGTAGGCCACCTTTGTTCGATGACACACTTTGAAAGGAAGGGGCTGATCTGAGGGGTATTTAGTTGGTTGCAACCTGCCACAAACCCCTAGATGCCACTTAAACTTGCACACTGGGCCTTTAAGATAAATGGGTCAAACCGGATGTTAAAGGGTTTATACCACTGTCGCTTTAAATTGCAATTTTTGTCTCCCTATGCTGTTGTGTATAAAGAGCTATGGAGAGTTTATAACAGCTGGTACATTCGATCTTTGATGATTATAATAACAGAATTGCATAAGATTTCGAAAAGCATTACTTGGCAACTTCTAAGTTTTGATGTTAGATGGGAGTGCTATTTACTGCTGTGAGAGAGAGGTAAGCAGGTGTGTGATGGTACTCACGTCTGAGGCTGGGAGGGGTCGTCCCCCAAGGAAACACTCTCGTTCTGGATTTCGTTGAAACACTTCTCACAGAAGTGGTACCTGTCAGCAAGAAGCCCATATTTTGGTGAACTACACCGTTCGTCATCAGCACAGCCAATCACAGACAGGGCACGAAGAAGCAGCCGCCAATCAGGGCAGGGCAGGACACACAGGAGGAGGCAGAGGGCAAGGTAGGTCGTCGCCAGGAGGAAGCAGCCAATCGTGATGCAGGGTTTTTGTATGGGCGGGTGTTTTGATTTTGCGCGTAAATTTTGGAGTGGATGATTGGTCACACCAAAACAGGCCAATGCAGACATCACAAGCGTTAAAAAAGGAGGGAGAGAAGGGGAGAAGGAAGGGGGGAGGAGATGGGGAGGGAAGGTCAAAATGAATATTAAAAAAAGCGTGAAATAAAATCGTTACAGGTCAGACGAAGACAATGGAGGGGACAGAAGGGGGGGCATGGAGGTGGGAGGAAGGACGAACAGGATGTGAACAACAACCAACAGAGGACAGAGAGCCAAGGCAAAGCAAAGATTAGCGTCAGACGTCCAGTGGTAAACAACAACAACATTACAGCAACATGAGAGACCACTAGGAGCTGTGGAGGAGGAGGGGGGGTTGGGTGGGGATACGAGTCTCCGAACATGAACGGGTGGATGAGGAAAAAAATAAATGGTAAAGCAACAGAGACCCATCATCCTTTTAATTCATTCATAAAGTGGGAACCTTTCTTCTGGTGGTGAAAATGGATACCCCCACTCTTTTTATTAATTTATGCAAGTATATCAGAAATTGCAAGCAGTCATGTGTTGTGCATGTAAATTTACTCGGTGGGAATCAATAGTGCAACAAATAAAGAATAACTGCTGAAGAAGACAGGAGCCCACTTTATGAATGACAACATAATGAAAATCAAAACGGTGAACAATGAAGATGGTGCCAGGGGTAACCATTTGTAGCCAAATTAAAACTCTTCTGTGATTGCACTGTTTGCATTTACGAAATATAATCAATGCGCAAAATACAACAAAACATACATAGTTGATCTCACTAGCTGCTCTTTCACAGCAAAATGTCTAAATGTCTATTATACTTTCTGAAGTGTGTGTGTGTGTGTGTGTGTGTGTGTGTGTGTGTGTGTGTGTGTGTGTGTGTGTGTGTGTGTGTGTGTGTGTGTGTGTGTGTGTGTGTGTGCCAATGTGCCGAAAGCCCTTACCTGTTCTGGTAGCTAAAATAAGCAGCGTCACGTTGGATGGTGCATAATTGTTTTCCATAGCAGCATAGAGTTTGTGGGGAAAACTCATACTGCAACAACAAGGAAGAAAAAGAAAAAGTTGTTGTTAGACTTGTTATCTGAGGAAACATTTGCGACACACAAGCATACAGCTCTAGACCCACAAAGACAAACTCACAGCTCAAAGCACGCCTCCATGTTTTGATGACTTCTTGCACACATTTATGTGGTCCCACCTCACCTTAACATTACCCTTATCTTACTTCTTAAAAAGGAACAGTTCAACATTTTGGGAAATTCCTAATTTACTTTCTGGCGAAGAGTTACTGTAGATGAGAAGATCCATACCACTTCCATACCATTCCACTCTGTTGAATATAAGGCTACAGCCATCAGCTGATTAGCTTAGCATAAATACTGGAAACTAAAGCCTCTTTCACAAACTGCTCTATAATTTACTTGATAACTTTTCAGGGGCAGCTTGTGATTTTGTCTCTTCACACATGCACTACATTCAAGAACATTTCCATCTTGCACTGTTTCACATATGCCATGTTAGTGTCGGAATAGATGGGGCATTCTAGTAGAAGGCGGTAATGCTACACTGATGGATGCCAACAGCTGTTAAACTCAACCAAAGGAGGAGGGTTAAGGCCAAAAGTTTTTGTTCGATGCCAATGTTCTTGCGATGCATTTAATATTCGACTTATCTGCAAGACAAGTAAGTAAAATATTTGAGATTGTTCATTGAATATCGATCCCCGTCCCATTCACACATGACCTCATGGAGAAAATTTTCATGAACATTGCAATGAACATTTCAGGGATAGAGAGCATGTGTGAAAAGGACTTAAGAGAAGGAGCTCGCCTGGTTCTGTCAAAAGTTAATAAAACCTGCCTACTACCTCTAAAACTCACTAATTAACATGTTTTATATTTTGTTTGTCTAATCTATTTCTTTGACAGGAGCCGTGGCCAGGCAACCACTCCGTACTCAAGAGACTCAGACACATTAGCCCCCTAAAATAGACAATGTTGTTTTTACATTTCAGTTTTTGTACAGATTGAACACACAAGATATAACGTGATAATGAATGAGCTTTAGAGGTGCTAGTAGGCAGATGTTATTACCTTTGGACAGAGCCGGGCTAGCAGTTTCCCCGGCTCCAGTCAATATGCCTAACTCAACAGCTGCTGGCTGTAGCTTCATATCTAAGGTGCATACATTGAGGGTGGTATCAATGTTCTTATCAAACTCTCAGAAAGCCAACATGTATTTTTCCCAAAATGTCAATACAAAACTATTTCTTTAAAGCCAGATGCTAACCATAAATTAGCTAAATAAAATAGGAAAAGCAAGTGAAGTTAAGATGGGAAATATTCCTCATCTGGGACCACATGAATTTCAAAAAACAAAAGACACATCCTCCTGCCTCACCTTCCTCCCACAACAGTATCCCAGGCCCTGCATGACAGGATCGATCTCCGACTCGAACACCTCCGCCAGCTTGGAGCAGTACTTGTAGACGCGGGACGTCTTGCGATTGTACAGCCAGGCATTGTTGAACATCAGCCAGATATCCTCTACGTACTGCCAAGGCTCTTGGTACTGTCCCGTGTCCAGCTTCCGCTTGATGGTCGACAGGTCCATGGGGTTCTTCACAATGTCAAAGTAGTCCTGTTGAGGGAAGGGCGCCGTCCGAATACGAGTGGGAGGCCGAGGTAAAGTTGAGAAGGTTCAGAAGAGAGAGCAGCAAGATGGTGGGAGGGTTTAGTCGTCCGAGGGACCAAGGTGAGAGAGATGGGGAAGAAGAGTATGATCATCATCATCAACGTTGTGGTCATCAGGTGAAGGTGTGATGAAGGCGTTGCAGTCGACCAGGCGGGACCAGAGTAGGGAGAGAAGAGGGTGCAGGGGGACAATGTTGTTGAGCGCTGCAGAAAAGAAGGGTTCGCGTGCAAACAGAGAGACATGACAACTTCTGCCCTCCAGCTCTCTGCTTTGCACCCTACGTTTAGTACTGCGAACAAGGACCAGGAGACCGCCACAAGTCTGTCCGATCCTCTGCCGCTCAAAGCTAAAAAAAAAACTTGCTAAATATGAGGTTCTATTTTACATATCATGCTGCAACTGAAGCCTTGTAAAAATCATTTTAGATGAATTTCTCTTATAAAGTAACTCATTTTGCCTTTTTTAGCGCTAGAACACTGTCCAACAGCTGGTGTAATGGTTCTCTGTTGAAAATCTGAAAGCAAAAAAAGCTTTCAGGCCCAGAAAGCAATTAGGGTGCAAAACCAAGAAGAACAGAGCAGTGGCAACAGCAACAGGCAGACAGAGATTTACTGTTTTTAAGCAACATAGTGGTTGGCAGTAACAACGCCAACAGCATGAGTGGCAATAAGATGGCAGAGTTAAAGCCAACAGTGCTGAGGGGGAAGCAAATGTAAGAGGGACGGATGAGTCTCCAAGTTGTTTTTCTTTTCCCGTCGTCCGCCCTCTGCTTCTTTTCTCAAATGAAAACATCATTTGAGAAAAGAAGTGGAAAAGAGGGCGAGGAAAAAGAAAGGCTTTTTGGAGATTCAACCAAAACAAGTAAGAGGAGGTGTGAGTTTCAAAGAGCAGGGTCCATCTCGGTGTCACCATGGCAACAACAGTAAGGAAACAGACCCTAGGTTCTCTGAATTAAACCACTCACATTAACAAACAAGTGATGCAAACTATAATGTCGACCTACAGCCACACGTATATCACCAAACTGCAGTGTTTAGAAATCACACTGGTTTGTAGGCAACTGAATGTGTAACTGAAAATGTAATTTAATTAATAAACGGTGGAGAGTTGCATCACTTGACTGTGGAGGTTCCTGTAGAGAGGTGAGCCAATAGCCTGGTGCTCGCTCATCACTGCTCTGAAAATGGCATTATTTATCTCTGTTTCCAATTCAAATAAGGATTTTAACTGTATGCAAGTACATACAGAGTCTTATTCTGAATCAAGTGGTCTTTTCCCCCCCAATTTGGATGCAATGAGGGTAAAAGGCATTGTCCCACCTCTACACACTGCCCACCTGAACACCGACACACTACTACTGGTGAGGAACTGAACTAGAAAGCTAGCAATGGAACACTGGGATGAAAACTACAAAAACATGATTTCAAATTAAAACCTAAAATTTGATGTCAAAAAGGAAAAGGTCAAATAAATTAAAGTGATAAATGAAAGCAATTGTCTCATGAACTGTTGTTGGAGCTTAAATAAAATCATGTCCTTCCTTTGGACTGATGACATGTCTCAACTATGGTCTCCTTGTTGTATTTGGAGTACTATGAAATACAAAAAGCTAGTCATTAATTGAGCTTAATACTATGATGAATGCTTGGGTCATGTAATACTGTACCTTTTTTTAGATTATTATATTTGGTGGTCTACAAAATAATTAAAAGTGCGTCAATGACAAAGAATGTTGTTTTAAATTGAATTTACCCTTGAATTAATTATTTTTGCCCTTCACTTCAGCTCAATCAAAGTAAAGGCAAATAATAAGAGTCATTGCTTTGATTTACAAATGACAAGACAACACACACACACACACACACACACACACACACACACACACACACACACACACACACACACACACACACACACACACACACACACACACACACACACACACACACACACACACACACACACACACACACACACAAATCTCATTTTCTTAACTTCTGACATGCAATGGGAGAAAAATCAACTAAAGGATTAAAGAAACTGGAAGCAGATGTATAAAATAAATACAAGAAATATGGCAACTATGACAAAGGAGACAAAATATAAAGATGAGAAAGGAAAACAACAAAAAAAGCTACGTTTTCAGAGGAGTTGAAGCAAAATGGCAGCCAGTGCAGTCCCTTACCAGGTTAGTTTTGTTACTAGTTCGAATACGTACGGGTATTCCCAGTAACTGGGGGTCCACCGGCTGACGGAAGGGAAGGGACTCAGGGTCCTGCCGGTACAAAGCTTCCAGGGTGGGCATCAGAGCCTGACGCAGCTCCTCCGGCTTAAAGACTAGAAAAGAAGGTGAGGAATGAAAGAGATTTAGAGATGGAAGGTGAAGGTAATCTTCTCTCTGCTGCATTTAAGAATGGCTCGCGATGAAACTCCACCGACCACATCATGTAGCTCATTGAACGACGGCAATAGCACCCATCAGACGCATCACACAGAGAGACCACAAGTATTTATAAGTTTTGCCAATCTGTCACAAAAGATTTTATCTATAATTTCTTTGCTGTTCTGTTTAGTTCAGCCAGGCATTTTGTTCACAATTTTAATCAATAAATAGAAGATGGACAATAAAGTTTAAATACAGTTTGCTATCTGACCCTTTGCAAGCTCAGCTTGCTAACAGGAGACACAATACACAGTTTATCCACAAGATGTATTTGTACTTTCTACAAACCTTTACTGTTTTGTAGAGCAGTTTAAACTCTGACAGAGGAGGTTTAATACAATTTGATGGTGCAAGACAGTTAATAAGCTATGATAGCTTCCTCCATGTTTGACCCAATGTTGCATGAAAAGTCAGCCCAGTCAAGTTGGCTTGCTATGATTTAGTACTCTTACTTGAGTACACTTTTTGTCTACTCTAACCACCCACTGATGTTCAGATTATGGCAGCTGTTAAATTCAACTACAGAGTGAGTTTCCAAACTTACTTTTCTTCTTGCTCTGAGCGCTGGCTGGGGAGCTGCTGTTGGCCGTTGACCCTGACCCCTCCTCTTCCTCTTTGGGCTCTTTCTTCACCTCCGGCTTCTTGTCTTCACCTGTTGCTACCGACGATGACGCCGAGAATGAAGATGTATCCATGGGCTCGCCTTTACACCCATCTCCTGACAGCTTCTCTTTCTTAATCTGAGAGAAAGATTCAAGTGTTGGTACGAGGATTTCCTTATAAATGGGATTCTTATTAATCTGAATATAAGAGCTAAAACCCTTTAGGCCTGGAATTAAGACATCATTTTAAACAGTTCAGGACCAGGATTTTTAGATAAGAGGGTCATTGAATCAAAGAGGACAATCTTACCTCTGGTTTCTCCTCTGTCTTCACGTCATGCTGACCCTTGCCCATCTTCCCCTTGCCCTCTCCTTCAGTGTCAGCCCCTTCGTCCTCTTCTTCTTGCTTCTTCACCTCCATTTTGACATCTTCCTGGCTGGGAGCAGAGCCGTCCGTCAGAGTGAGCTGGGAGCTGGGATTGGCGCTGCTGCTGACCGAGCCAGGAGAGGACACCTGACCATCTGCTGTCAGGGAAGGCTTCGGAGAAAGCTGTGGCAAAAAGAGAGAGATGGAGAGAGGTTTAGAAATGGCAAAAAAGGAAACATTCATTTGTTCTTGTTTAGGTCTTTGTGATAATCCAACTTTTCCCAAAACTCATTTTATTATCAAAAATAAAGTGAAGTAGGTTGAAGCCCATCCATTCTTTTTAAAACTGAACTTTCCATGACTTTTCCATAAAAACTAAATCTGTTTGAGGAAACTAGAGAAAAAAATAAACTTACATGCACAGCAGAAAGTCAGCAGTATCTCTGAATAAGGCTTAAGAGTGGTTTAAGGAGCGTGATCTACTCACTGGGGTCTGCGGCCGCTGCAATGGCACATGAGCATTCTGGGTAGGCACCGAAGAAGCTTGATCTCCCTTGGGTCCCGAGGAGGCCAAACTGCCAAGCGTCTGCTGTGGAAGCTGAATGGCCTTCTCAGAGTTCACCGCCTGACCCGATGGATGCTGCTGCTGCTGCTGCTGCTGCTGCTGTTGTTGTTGTTGTTGTTGCTGCTGTTGTTGTTGTTGCTGCTGCTGCTTCTGTTGTTGCTGTTGAAGTTGTTGTTGCTGCTGCTTCTGTTGTTGTTGCTGTTGCAGTTGAAGTTGTTGTTGTTGTTGTTGCTGCTGTGCTGTTGCTGCTGTTGCTGCTGTTGTTGTTGCTGCTGTTGCTGCTGTTGCTGTTGTTGTTGTTGTTGTTGTTGTTGTTGCTGCTGCTGCTGCTGTTGTTGTTGTTGTTGCTGCTGCTGCTGCTGCTGCGGAGGGGGCAGCTGGGGTGTGCCGGGGGTCTGTGGTTGTGGGGTCTGAGATCGAGGTAGCGTGGGGGGTGTCTGATGCGGTTGAGGCGTTAAGCTGCGTGCCGGTGAAGGGGAGTTTGTTCGAATAGGTGGGCAGTGAGGGTAGGAGTTGGGATGGGTGGGGGTTGAGGATGGAGGCAGGTTGGGTAGAGATCCAGCACCGCTGGCACTACCAGACCCCATGGGGCCTACAGGGGCAGCAGAGCCCGAAGCAGAAGAGGCAGACTGTGCTGCGGGGCTGCTGGCTGGGAGCGAAGGCGGCGTTGACATCTGGTTCTGCTACAGACGACAGGACACACAGGTTAGAAATCTTTCTTAAAGAAACTTTGGATGGCGTATGGGAGAAAATATGAGGAGCAGCATGGGTTTGACTCATTATAGCAAAAGGTATTGCCAGGTACACAACTCTTGAACTTCTGAGTCACAACACTTTATTTACAATGTGTCTCTTTGAAAGCCATAAAATGAATTAATGAAATAGGAAAGACTGCCAGAAAGCACAAATAATCAGTCTTAAAATTTCTAGATGAAGCCAAACAAGAACTGTAATCCATCTCTCACAGCGCTCATGAATTATGTGCCAAAATCCTGAAGACAGTTCAGTTAATTACACAGTATCCATTACGATCTGTCAATTCCCACAAAGCTGCTCTGCGAGTTGATGCCTGTGTATGAATTTCATTACATCACATACTTTGTCTGCTCTAGCAAAGAACCAAGTTACCTTTTAAATCAAACTCATCTGTTTGTTAGAAGGTACTGTCACTCTGTCACTTACCGGTGGCACAGCAGTCTGTGCTCCTGGCTGGTTCATGCCAACGGGACCAGAGCCAAGTCCAGGACTGGACCCAGGAAACTGGCCTGGAGGGAGGTACTGGTTCTGTAACTGTTGGGCATTGGGCTGACCCATCCTTGATGCTCCCATACCCATCTGGAAACAAGACAACAAGGGGTGTGTGAAGACTTGGATGAATAAGACATCATTTCAGACAGCAGTCATATAATGATTTTTACATTTAGTGGTTGCATGGCCTTTGCATATTCCTTCAATGTAAATGTGAACTTCAATAAATAAATGCGTTTCTTTTTTTTACTGTTTCAATTACTTTTGTGTACTTCCTCCACACTGAGCACAGATGAGATTACCCACAGTGCCTCGGTTAAGAGAACAACATCTAAACATGTAGGAGGCCTTAGTATCATTTTTGGAAAACCATGATCAATCATCTTTGACTTTCAAGCATTAAGTTCACATAACCCCAAAGTATCTGTGCTAGAGATGTCAACAGTTATACCAACCTGATTCATTGGAGCATTAAGAGGAAGAGGAGACCTCTGACCCATCGACTGCATCCCCATCTGAGCAAACTGGTTCATTCCTAGAAGTGAAGTAGGACAGAAATAAGTCAAAATACAAGTAAGGAGGTGCGTTACCATGTGAGCTGTCAGCTTTTATTCAAAAGTCCAACTAACTGAAAAAAGTAATGTTCGATCAGTGTTAATCTTTTAGAATTCAACGAATTTGAGGAGGCATAATCATTTTGGATTAAGGTAAGCCTGATTGCTGACTGATTGCGTAAAACGCAACTGCCTTATGTCAGACAGGTCTTCACTTGGCAAAATTTACTTGTAAGCTTAAACGGTGTGGTGAAGTGTGGCCATCAGGCTGACAACGGAATCACAGAGAAAAACACTTGTCATTATTCTCTACTAACGCACTCACTGCAGGCAAGCAGTGTCCTTCGGTCTCTGACGCGTCTGTATCATTTCGGTAGCCATTCATATAAAACACAATATACACGATCAGTGTTTCCTGTTTTTTCGTGAATGGCAGCGAGTAGGTCGCACACTGAAATGAATTGGGCGCAAAATCCAGTTTACTACAGCTTAAATGCATTTTAGGATCTGCAAACTGGGTGGTTACAAATTTATTTAAACAAATAACATGTTTGGACAAATTTTTCTTAAACCTTTTGGAAGATGTGGCTGCCCTGGTTCAAACAGGGATTAATGTGCGTTGATGACCATATCATACCATGCTGTCAGAATTTTACATAGGGACTATTTTCTGCAGTAGAAAGTAGATCAAATAAAAACTGCAAAGACAAGATGCGACTCAGATTTTAAATGAAAGTTATTAAAGCAGTGAAAACTCTCACGGACATAAATGTCATCTCTGTCTGCATGCCGCTTGAAAGTAGGAAATAAATATTTGCTTATAAATATCACCTAGAATTACTTTTGAGCCTACTCTTCTACAACACATAGGCCGTCCAGTACACTGGATTAATCATTTTGTATTTGTATCAACCTTTGATCTACCCTCATTATTTAAAATACATTTCTGTTAGTCTGCCTGCCTTTGTAATAATTCCATTTACACTAATTAGAGACGTACCTGCTGGGTTCTGCATTCTGCTGACCATCTGATTGGGTCCAGCTGGGCGGACCATGGACGGATCGGCGTGAGGACCATCTGTCAGGGTGAGAAGAGTTAAAGGAATCAGAAAACCAGAGATGACTAAAAGATGTTTAAAAAAGTGAGAAAAACTATAGAGTGGGGCAAAAAAAACTTAAGGGGCAAGTGGTGTGAAGATATGCTTGATCTCTTTATTCACTTCAAAACTGCTAATTTTCCATGATCAGTGTAGGTATCATGTATATAAATACATTCCAGGCAACATGAACGAGGAAGGTAAAAACAATAGGTTTACTTACTTGGGGGTTGCCCAGGGGCCATGTTTGGCAGTCCCATGCTGGAAGGCAGCTGCGGGAGGCCTGGGGAGCCTATGCCCGGTTGGCCGGGCATCACGCCCTGCTTCTGGAGTCGTGTCCTTCTCTTTTCCTCTAGCTCCTTTTGTATCTTGTAGATCTTCTCTGCCAGCAGATGGTAGTATTCAGCCTAGAAAGGATAACGTCATGCGTGACAGAGGATGTTACAGGAGGCTACATGGCAATAGTGCAAAAAAAATAATTGATGTCCTCATCCCTTAACTGGAAACTGGTAGTACTACAATACTCTACACAGGGGTATTCAGTGAGTATTCAAAGAGGTCCTCACGCATAGGTCCAGAAGATCACAATGTCTAATCTGCTCTATGATTTAGTCTGATATATATTGAAGCAACCCAGCAGTTGCATTAACATCTGTATGTAGTCAACAATTGACTGTCAAACAAAATAAAGAAAGTACAATTTAATAATAGCTCAATATTAATTGTCAGTTTTTAAATTGAACTGTATGAATTAAGAACAATACATATTATAATAATAAATGTTCTTTAATTTCAAGTAAAATAAGTGCTGGATTTAAAAATAAAATACATAAAAAAAATGTCCTTACTCAGCAACTTTTAATTCAGTTCATTCAGGTGTGAAGTTATGTCACCCAAAAAAAAAAAGTCACAATATTATATTCCACCCATCTTCTAAAAAGAGAAATTTGTGTGCAGGGACTATATCTATGGTTAGGGAACCTACTTGTTTCAGCTCTATTCCTCTTTACGTTAACATCATTGTTGGGTAGTGAATTTATGTGTTTGGAATCAAATCATATTAAGCTCTTAGATTGTTTATTTTTCTGTGCCTTCATTTTTGATTTGAGTGGGTACTTTTGCTCAGAAGATTTGTGCTACGGTTAAAATAGAAGCACTCCGTTAAAATGTAATTATTCTCAATTACCTATCGGTTATAAGTCCGGATACAACGGCGTCTGGGTCCGGACCCGGACCAAGGTCCGCCTACCAGTGACCCTGGCCCTCCACTCCGTGTGCGTTCGTTTCTTACCCTACTGTTGGCCGACTCGTACATGTCTCCCTCTACTTTTCGAGCGTAGGCCACCAGGTTCTCCATCCGCCGGTCCTTCAGGGCCGCTGGATCAGGAGTGGGGAAGATTGCCTGCACACTACTCTCACACATGCACAAACAAGAAGGACACACAGGTACAATTAACTTGAGGAAAGAGGCACCCCAAAGACATCCAGCACTGAAGATTATCTGATACCATCGTCTATACTGCACATATCTGAATAGTGTACACACCGTATTCATACCACACATCTAGCTGTTGATTCCATATACAATTTATTACTATTAGCATTTCTAGGGCTACCCTGCACTACATACATGTTTACCTGCACTGCATACTGCTTATAATGTATATCTAGTGTATTTATACTCTTAACTGTCATATTCTACATTCTATTATTGTATATTTTATTCTGTACATACATATTTACATTAACACCTTTTGCACTTATGGTTAGAAGCTAAACTGCATTTCCATGTCTCAGTTTGTTGTATGTGACGTGATGATAAAGTTGATCCAATTTTAATCTCATCTAACATTTAACTAATTTCTTTAGCTCTCAGCCTCAGTAACATTTCTTGGGGGCCCCTTCAAGACAGAGCAAACTCACAGCTTGTGGACAAGGTGGTTGCGGAGGTCCTGCGTGATGTCTTCATGCCAAGACTTCCTCATGCCTGCAGCAGAAGGAGGAGTTGCCGTGGGCATTGAGCCCAGGTTTCCATCATTCATCAAACTGGGAAAAAAATGACAGACAAGGAGGGAAGGAAGAAAAAAAGTGAGACTACAGCCAATACAGAACTCATTTTGACTTTATTTATGTCTGTTACATGACAGCAGCGGGACCGATGAGAGTCCTACCTCTGTGCATTCATGCCGCTGTGCAACAGGGTGTTTGGCAGAAGGCTGGACTGCTGGTTGGGCGATTGAGACCCCAATCCACCATTCACTCCCATTGAGTTTCCACCTGGAAAGAGTTGTAGAGTTGTAGTTATAGAGTCGGAAGGATATGATGTGGATTGGTAAATTCTTACAATATCTTATGGGAACATAAGTAGTATCTTCAAATAAAAACATTTTCAAGCCAAAGAAGTAAAGTGATTCAACGACTCAGCTGGAGTTTATCTTCCCTAGCATCACAGCGAACCCGTCAGTGCACACTGGAAGAGATCAAGGTGGCCATATACAGCTGACGCCAAAGACCTTACAGCCTATACCTGTTGGCACATTACCTAAGCTCCACACTTAGGTCCTTTAATGACCCCTGAGTCAGCCCCATTCACTGATATAAAAATACATGAGATGCCCTTTAAAGCTCCCAAACATCTGCAGACCTTTGCTTTGAGATTTTTTTGTCACACATGCTGTCAGCTAGATCAAGAATGAACATCCATGGATTGTCTTTGTAGTTTACCATATCATTTGAGATACGCACAATGGCATTACAAACTAACCCATTGTGTTTAGACTCCTCATCCCAGGCTGACCCTGCAGACCCTGGTTGGACATGTTGGCCTGTGATGGCTGCTGCGGTATCTGGTTGCCCTGGTAAGTGAGGCCTAGTGCAGCGTAGGCCCTCTCTATGGAGCTGGGGTCAATCTGGTTGGGAGGGTTCAAGTTTGGAGAGCTGGACTGTCCACCGGGAACCCCTGAACTTAAAGAGTTCACCAAACCTCCGACTCCTGCACTGTTAACAAGGGCTGGCAAGAGAACGGAAGAGGCAGGAAAGGATTGACGGGAGAGAGAAAGAGATAACAGAGGATGAACATCTGGGAAAAAGTAATAATTTCATGGTATATAATGTGCAATAATTCAATGATAAAAGACAAGATCCTGTTTACTGCTCAGACACACGCACACAATGACAAACACTCACACTGCTGATTCCTCTTGTCTCCAGCGTTTTTCAGTGGCAGGCATACAGGACAGTCATGTCGTGTGCAATTCTTCCAATGAGAGATGATCTGTCTGGATGAGGCACAGTGTGCCACTGGGGGAGAAGAGACAGAAATGGAGAGAAGTTTGAGAAAAGGGAAGAGACATGGAAAAGAGAGGAGAGGGCCAGAGAGGGAGAACAATTGAAATGAGAAATTGTGACAGGGTGAAGGAGGAAGATAAATAATGAGACAAGAAAAGGATGGGAGAAAAGGGGAAAACCATTAGAGTCAAAAGGAAGAGAGAGGAGCCAGAGACTAAAGTTATTGTATGAGTCACTCAGTACAATAAAACTACATCCAGATGAGGAACGGAGAAAGGAAAAGTTACAGTAGAACAGGCAGCTAAAGAGAGAATAACTCATTCTGATACGACGAAAAAAAAAACTGAGAGGCGAACCAAGAGGGAAATAAACAACACACAAAAAAAAATATGAATTGCAGATACATGACAACTTTAAAACACTGTCTAGTGTTTATGATATAAACCGCACACCATAAAACAGCAATCAGCATAATTCAACAGACTCACCCTGGCAGGACTTGCCAGCCTGGCAATGAGTCATGTGGTTGAGCACGTTCTTCATGGTGCGGCAATGGGGCAGGTTGCACTGCCGCACTTCCCCGTTGGCCTGCTCCCTCCGCTGGCACTTGTGCGCGTGGAGCAAAAGGACCAACTGCTGCTGTATCAGCTTCCGTTTCTCCGGGTCTGCCGTAGGGGGCGCTGTGCCGGGACCAGCCCCGACGGCACTGAGCCCAACCTGGGGGCCTCCCACTGCTGCTGCTGCTCCGCCGACGGATACGCCACCAACTGCTCCAGGCTGCTGCTGCTGAGAGGCCTGGTGACGGAGAGGAGAGAGGAAGCATAGACGCATGTGAGCAAGACTGCAATGATCCGGTGTTATACCACTTACAATCACCAATTTGGTATAAGCTTGGCAGCTAACAAATCAATTTTTCCTAGATTTTGTAGTCGAACATTTGGGGGGGAAATAATTTCAAGACAGTTACATGTATAGCTGATTGTCTTACTGAAAAAGTACTAGTCTGACCATGTGTAGATAGATATATAGAAGTAAATGAGGTGTTAACTGTCAAAAGAACATGTAAAAAGTATCAATGAAAGCAAGGACGCATCTTTCATCTAATACCCTAAAATAATGAGTTTGAAGTAGAGCGAGGGGACACACAAATTACATAAACGGATGGATAAAAAAAACGGGGCAACATTTTTAGAGACACTTACAACATAAAGTTTAGCGACTTAAACAGGGAAGTTAATAACCTACAGTGACTCACAGCAATCTGACAGTGAAGTCCTGGGGCATTTGGTTAATCTTACTTCAAAAGGGTTTATTTCTCTGAGGTAGGTAAGAATATTGTAATGGTAAATTAAGATACATCTTCACTAAAATCCAATGCATGACCACCATATCAATGATCATACAGACTTAGGCTGGACTGCGTCCTCTTTTAGACGACCACAAGTTCGTCTAAAACATCTGTAAGATAATTAGCATTATTAAGCTACAAGTTACTCATTTCACACCATCAATTCAGATGTGTCTGTAAAAATGAGCATGGTATGTAGCCACATACACCTGCATCATCCATACATGATGGAATAGTCCAACCTTGAAGAAAAGCTGTTGTTTTGTAGAAAAAAAACCTGATCACCCATTATCACTGATGAAACAAGGATGTGGGGGTGACCCTGATCCTTAGCCTCCCACAACCAATGAAGGTGGAAAATAACCTCATGCAAAACCTTTTTCCAATTCTAATCCGAAAATGCAGGTGTTCCATGTCAGATTGACCAATCTTTCTTCACCGCGCAAAATTTAAGAGTAGGTCCGCGTTCCTTAGATTTGATCATAAGCAGTCACAAAGCCCCAACGCTGGTATATACAGTACCTGTTCTTTTCTATTTGTGGACAAATTAAATTCACAAAAATGTTAAGAAGCAGTAAAAATAAGAATTTAACCCAAATGTATCAGTGTCAGTGACATAAGGGACTCGAAACAAATTACTACAGTGGTCAAAGCTGTTAACACAGAGTCTTAACGTAAAGAAAATGGGTCCTAGTGGTCTGAGACTTAGAAAAAAGGAGGAATGTCACAGATTATTATGTAGTCAGAGATAAAGATAAATCAGATGCAACGGAGGATGCGCACTTGGACAGCAACTTGCCATTGAGGCTTTGGGCTTTTGCCAAAATATGCCAATAAAATCATTAACAAAAAATGTTTGCACTGTGTTCACATGACTTGTGGCTTACAAGGCGGGCATGACATATCGTCAGTGCACGTACAAAGGCCACACTCTAGGAATAAAGAAGCTTGGGAGAGAAATTCATATCCTTCAAGATTTTTCACTTCAACACACCTGGCCTTTAACTGTGTGAAGCGGGTGGGATGGTAAACAGTGACTACACGTGGAAAGTTACATAACTTGTCGAGCTCCATTCATTGTTGGTTTTGGGCTTTTGACTGTCACCAAACTAATCATTTACCCAAGAACTGGACTCTCATTCAAGTGGGACTTTGGTGGTTACTGGAAACTACAATGACATGAATGACTGACACAAATCCCTTTGAGACACATTTCTGACTAGAAAATGCTACAGTACATCAAAGGTTAAAATTCCTATCTGGTTCCAGTGAGGAAGTAAAATTAATGATATTCTACTTTAGACTATTTGAGAGACTTCAGTGAAAAGTGCAAACTTAATCTTAAGTAATATAAGTTGCTTCCCTAAAGGCTACACAGTTTATCCACCTGTTCTGAACTAAAACACATCTTACCATCCCAGGCATGCCTTGACCCAGTGGTGCCTTCTTGTCCATGCTGAACTGGGTGGCCATATTGTTGGGCAGGCCCGCCTTGTTCTGGAGCTGTGGGCCCAGCCCTGCTCCAGGGAGCCCCTGGCCAGACTGGCCGTACGGACCGCCATAGGGGCCCGCGTTGGCCATCATATTCATCTAGGGAGCAGGTATGGAGACAAGCAGGAGAGAAGAAAATTCATAGTTTAGAAACAAAATCAATTACATTTCATGGCCTATGAAGGAAATATGGGAAGTATTACAATATATACTTATAACATGACTTAAAAAAACATACAAAAACAACTACAGACTGCATACGTATCAAACTACTTTGCTAGGGAAACCATATTACATCACTTTTTTTAATATTACCTCATAAAGAGCTGCAATTGTGACTGTTTAGTTACAATATTACTCCCATGGAAGTAAATCAATACCAAAGACACATCCTAATGCCACTTTTAGGTTTCAGAAAAACAATCCCTAACAATGGTCTCAGATCCAGCCTACAGTATTTTCATCTATTCCCTAATAGGGC
The DNA here is from genome assembly GCF_027596085.1 of Anoplopoma fimbria. NCBI lineage: Eukaryota > Metazoa > Chordata > Actinopteri > Perciformes > Anoplopomatidae > Anoplopoma > Anoplopoma fimbria. The sequence goes on along the minus strand of NC_072459.1, from coordinate 23,666,161 downwards.
CAAACTAATCTTTATTTCAACAGCAGCTCTGGACAAATGGGAAGGGATTTGTTAAATGTTGCTATGTATCTCATAGAGAGCAATGCAACTATACATCACTATATCTGCTTAAACTTTATAGTTTTCTCTGCATTTAACGTGGATAACAGCTACAGCTACTGCATATATTAACACAGAACATTACTAGCTGCTGTACTACTACAATGGTAAAAGAGACAAATTATGATAGAAAATTCATCACAGATGTTTGCACTACAGCCTTCACACCTTCGATCAAATCTATCCTGTGGCAAAATTAAAAGCAATGTGGTTAACCAACAATACCACAGAGCGAACGGTGATGCGGCTGTGAGTCCGACACATAACCACACTCACTCCTGCACCTGCTCCGGAGAACTCATCTTAAGCAGACTCACATAGGCAACTACTACAGGTCTGAAAAGATGCGTCTTTCTTTTGTGCTGTGAACTTGAAAATAGCGTTTAACTACAACAAATGCAAGTGTAAATAGCATGAATCTTCCTTTTTTATTTACTTTACCAAATTCCCTCCAGACCAATCACATACCCAGATATCTTTTTGCAGCAATTTCAAACTCATATTATTATACAAATGAAACAGTGGGCTGTAACAGGCAAATCTCAGTAATATTCTTAGATGTGTGAGTTCCCACTACTCTCAGATAGCAATGGCAGAGCTATGACACATTGACCAAATATGTATATATAATACATTGAATTCCCGACAACATGTTTGATGTGAAAGGAAGAGAGTAGTTTTATATTTGAAGGGAACTACGTGCAGATGTGGGATTCAGCGGGGCACCAACGTCATAGCCTCAGTTTTAATCTTTAACATACCACGATTGATAATTTGCTATAACAAAGTAGCTCCTGTGATGTCAGTTTCTGAGCTATCCTCACAGCCTGGCCCTGCTGGGTTGAGTGTGCTTACCTTGTTCAGTGCTCCGGGTTGTTGTGGTCTCATCCCTGCCTGACCCCCGTGTCCCATTTGCTGACTGCCCTGCTGCTGTAGGGTTTCCGCCAACAGATTACTACTGTTACCCATGCCCGCACTGCTAGGGTAACCCATTCTTGGCGACCCATTCATCACCTGGCCACCCATCAGGCCTTGCTGCTGCTGTCCAGTGTTGCCCTTCTGTGCACCCATCATGGCAGCTGCCCGATTGAGTGCTGCCACCCCTCCGACCATCCCAACATGCTGCATTAATCCTTGTTGCTGCTGCTGGCCCTGGGGGGGCATGCCTTGAGGTCCACCAGGGGAGACACCCCCCATCATCCCCATGGAAGCCCCGGGTCCTGTGCTGTTGGAAGTGGGGCCACCTTGCTGTGCTGGTGCTCCAGCACGCAAGAGTTCAGACAGCTGTTTGTGTTTCGTGGCTGCATCCTGGCCTCCCAAACCAAGCCCTCCTCCGAGTCCACCCAGACTGGTATGGAGTTGGCTGACATCCCCTCCGTTGGTCAGACCCAGGTCTGAAGAACTGATGAGTTCGTCTGGGAGGTCATGCTCCAGGTCAAAGAGCGAACCAAAATCTAGGCAGGAAAGAAAGGAACCAAAAAAATGTATCAACTAGAAAAATTGAGATACAGTTCACAGCTCACACAGCTACAATTGTTCAAGATGAATTTAAGTGTACAACGCTGTAATTAGTTTCGTAAACTATGAGGCCTTAATCTGGAGCCCATAGCTGGACAGCCAGTGCAGCATTAGCTGCCTCTCACAGCCTGGACTTCTATCCTGGGCATCAGATTGTGGTTTGATTAGGTGCCAAACACAGAGAGTGAACGCAGTTGGGTCTGGGTGTGAAACCGCAGGAGTAAACACTACAGTACCTAGGTAGGTGTGTGCATTGGATCTATCTACAGTCATGTGGTGCAAAAGCATGAAACAGAAGATGAATCAGAAGTACCAGAAGTCATACCCACTGCAATGGGAGGCAAACTAAAGGGAAACTTGTCTGAGAGTATACTGAAACATGTTAAAATCACAATCATTTTTCTCGAGTAGCCCTTAAATCTAATACAATATTTCAAAAATTAGGGCAGGACTCTTGGTTGTCCCTTCAGTCGGCCCAACACAAACATAACCTGCATGTTTGATTTTGTTTATGGTGGTTTCTAGCGTGTCAACATCTCACAGAATTTTTCCTGAAATAGTATATAGTGTTGATATGTCGTGCCAGTGTTTTACGTCAATGCTTAGGAGCTCAAATACTGGAGGAAATTAAACGTGCATTAAGCTTGAAATTCACATTAACTTACTTATCTTCTGACACAGTTGGAGAGACGGTGGTATGACCACCAATCTTTGCACAGTCTAGTTTTTTGTGTTATGCTATACATATTGAGTTAAAACACCGTCTCAACTAAATATCTAAATCATCATGGTCCTCAGTGTTCCTCGATAAAAGAGCATGCAACAAGAGGAAGTGGCGCAAAGAGTTTAAACTTTCTTGCTCAATACGTGTAAATGAATTCGTCTGCAACAAAAGTTTAATTCACAATAAAGTGACCTGTTTGGAAGCTAACGTTGAGTGTTGAACCATTTTGAAATGTAAACTGCAAAACAAGGTGAAGCGGTGTCGCCGTGCAGTCAGTGGAGGGTTAACACGGAGGGCTTCATCTGTAGTGGAAATGAAGAACTCAGAGTCGAACAAAAACACTTTATAAAAAAAAAAAAAAGGCGTTTCACAGACGGGAGACGAGTTTTGTCTTTTAATTTTAAAGTTACAAAACAGGGCAGATTGACACTCCTCCTCATCTTCTGCTGGCGACACCGCTATAAGCAACTTTACTGAAGTGTCGAACAATAGCAGCTGATGTACAATAGACCACTGAGACAGAGAGGCTAAACACGTGAAGCACCGACACACAAGCCTCACACCGGCTCCCCCGCGGCCGCAGACCGGTCACTGAGCACGGATCAAACACGACTAGAGCCCGGCTCGTTACCGACCACCGGCCGGTCCATTAACCGGTCCCTCTGGCCGGTCCCGGGTGTCTGTAGCTAGTTAGCTCGCCGCTCGGTTACCGTTACTTTCTGCTAAAGCTACTCTGGAAACACGCTTTGTCTGCTCGTTATCGGGTCAGACGGCCTGTGTTTGTGTTTGTGTGTTCTAGTCCCTCCGTTTACTGGACTGTGTTTATCTGAGCAGCGAGGTGAACTAAGCAGACTGCGGTGACTCGACTCTTCCATTGTCTGGTCTGAGAGTTGAGGCTAGTTAGCTTGTTGAGGCTAACGCATCAAAACATCGCTGCAGGAAAGTTGCTCCTGAACCAGCTCAGCACGACGGAACCACAACTACCACAACTACCAGACCCACCCGGGTTATAACACAGACCCGGACACAACCGAGCAAAGCGTGGGTTAGTGAGCTGCAGTAACAGCCGTAGCTCGGTAGTCTCCTCCGGTAAAGCATGCTTATATTTACCGTTTCCATCGCTGGCGGACACGGACAGAGCCGGGGACGACAGCTTGGGCCTCTTGGCTGAAGGCGGGCCGGACTCCAGGACATTATCGGCCATATTTTTGACGAATAAAAAAAAAAAGATGTAGATCCACGGAGGGAAAACGTATTTCCTTTTATCGGCGTCTCCTGATCCCTTTAAGAAGAAAAGGCTGGTCGGTCCCCCACCGCTCCGGGGGACGGAGGAGAAGAGAGCGACGCGGACTGCTGCTGAAGAGTCTCTCTCTCTCTCTCTCCTTCTCTCTCTCTATGTCTCTCTCTCTCTCTCTCTCTAGATATCAGCCCCCCTCCCCTGTCGGAGATGTAGTTTCTTCACAGATTGAACAGGAGGAGGTGGAAGGTGGAGTCGGCCCTCATGCAGCCTCCTCTGCGACACAGAACATGTCCCTGGATCCGTCCTCCGTGCTGCTCTCCGTCCTGCCCGCCATAGTCGGCGGAGAAACCTCGTATTTGTTGTGTAACCCGGTGGAGAGACTCACGGACACGTTAATTATTACCCCCGTGTTCACTTCATGCAACAGTTCTGAGATCCTCGGTTTCCTTTAACGCGTCTCTCACCTGCCCAGACATCTCATGCCACCTCCTTTAGTTAAGACACCGAGCAGTGGAGACACAGTGCTCTCAGGTGCAATGCTGAGATATATGAAAGAAGAAAGGGGGAGAAACTTGCATTGGCTTAACAGTTAAGTGAATAGTTCTGCAGACAGATGAAAATGGATCGAGTCCCACTACACATGCATGACCGTACACATCCATGCATGCCTGTCTCTCTGCATGCTGTGCTGTGTCTCAGTGTGGGAGCATGCAGGGCACCGGGTCCGACAGAACAGACTCGTATTTGCACATTTGGCTGTTGCAACCCTCTCTGTGAGCACACCTATCGCAGGAGAGGGAATTGGCAAAAGGTTGGGAAAAAAAAAATCTTGTCAGAAATCACTGCTCTGTCGTGCAATCGATGGTGATGCAGGTTTGTGACATTAGTTCTTGTGGGCAGTCACAGAACCAATCAGCAGATTGATCCAATTAGTTTTTATTGAGACGATCCGCGGGGTGACTTCTGTTGAGGCTCTTCAGACCTCAAGAGTGACAAAAATACATGTTTAACAACCCAACACTGTGTTACTCACTGCTTATGTGATGTGTTGTTCATGCAAGTGAGGGAGAAAGAAAGAAAAAAAAAAAAAAAGGAAAGACGTGAAGCCAAAAAAAAAAAAAAAAAAAAAAAAAAAAAAAAAAAAAAAAAAAGAACCCAGAGCTCAACAAGGGCGAGATGAGATTTAAACAAACGACGATGGTCGCAGAGAAACGAGGCTATTTGAGAAGCGGAACGCTTTCTGCTCGACACCCTTAAAAGATGTTCGCATTGACTCTTTGTGAGGAGAATGCCCCCCTCGTCTCTTTAAACACGGCTTTCTCTCCACCTCCCTTCTGCCCGGCAGCGGTTTATTTATATAATTGTCTCTGCGGATCCTCGGCTTCCTCCGCGGACACACACTGGTTCTTCATGGTGTTCGCAGGCTTCTCCTCGCTTGTGATTCAGCTCTTCCGCCTCTCTTCACCCCTTCCTTGGATTTTCCGGAGTATTTCCTCATGCATCCACACACATATGTATGTTTATATATATATATATATATTTATCACCGGCTCGGTGTCCCTGCTCGTCTTATCTGTTGTGAAGCCTCCTCTGGACACAGGACGGACCACTCTTCTCTCCGGTGGTTCCGTGGTGCTGCCGGAGTGAGTCGCTCCTTCTCTCGGTTATCTCCTCCTGTTTCTGACGGTCCGTCCGCACAAACAAAATGGCGGCTTGTTGTTTCTGCTCCTCTGATACGGGGGGAGGGTTGAGGTACAGCAACATTAGGCGTGAAGGGGAGGAGGAGGAGGAGGAGGAGGAGGGAGGAGGAGAGGGGAGGCTGTCTTCGTCGGTGTTCGGGATCTTCCGGAAAACCGGTTCCGCGTTCGGTCGGCAGTGCTCGGTTTGAATCTGTAGGGGACAGTGGCGCTCCACCTCCTCCACCTCCTCCACCTCCTCCTCCTCCTCCTCTGCCGGATGCGTTATAACTACACTACACTACACTACATTACATTACATTACATTACATATCATTACATTACAGTCATTCATCAGTGTTCAGCTGACTCCTTTCACTCAGTACAGCGGTACAGCTTTGAGGCACTTGTGCTTTTCTTGAATATATACATTGTATGCTACTTTATAGATTTACTCTACAACATTTTAGTAGGAAATACTATGCTACATTTACTTAAAGCTATACTGTTGTGCAGATGATCATTTAAAACATCTGATCTATTATTGTAATGTTATACTGTTATAATTTAAACTACCTAGCAGTTAAAAAGTATGACATTTATAAAAAAAATCATCATAACCATGAAATGTTTACATGTGAATGCATTAATATAAATACTTCAATAAAGTAACAATGATAAAAGAGCAATTGTACATGATTACTTTTACATTCAATATTTTTCTCATAATAGTAAAATTTGAAATGCTGGACTTTTACTTGTGATGGACTATTTCTGGTATTACTACTTTAATCAAGTATAGGGGCCTGCATACTTCAGTACATTTTCCTGCTACAAATTTCCTCAGCACATTTTTTGAAACTTTGTTGCAATTTTCAGAATTTGACATGCAATCATCACCAGTGACGGTGTTCAGAGCCTTGACCACTGTTTAAAAATAATCCATTACTTACAGCAGTGTTAAATGTTTCTCAGGATACAATATGCAAGTATTCTCAGCAGTCGTGCAAAATGTACTTTAGGTATCAACTGTAAAAATACTCAAATGAGAGAAATGGCCCCTGTGAGTGTTGCTGTTGCACTAAACTGCATTGCACCACTGATCATCACATCAGCTTATACGAAGCTGTACAACACCATTTATTCATCTTTAACTGGAAACATTTTACTTTTGTGTCAAAAGGGAATAAATTAGTCAAAAGCATCCATTTATTTTTCCCCAGTTAAAAGTTTTTTTAGTTTTTCCGTATCCGCTGCGAGGGTCCAAGGACAGATGGTTTTGTATGCTGTACAGATTTTAAAGCCCCCTGAGGCAAATGTGTGATATTGGGCTCAAATAAAAATCTGTCTCGACAACCCTGACACCAAAATAGTTGCAATAGAGTATTTTCATTTCAAAAGATTAACTGATGGACACAAGACGTGTCCTTCACTGAAAAGTCCATTCTCACTGTATGTGACCTGGAGGCTTCAAGTTTCCAATTCACAGTTGTGCAGCTTCATATCAACCCAACCATTGGCCTCAAAACTAGTTGTGAGATCACAATGTCATGTTCATACATGCACCTCTTTAACTGGTGTTAAGGGTCAGCACAGAGACACTTTTTCACCTTCAGAAGATGAATGTGAAAACCGCTTTCTGGTGTCAAAACTCTGCATGGATGGTAAACCAGGTGTGTCCCCCCTTTTGAGAAAAATGAAAACCATTAAAACATCAGTGTAATCATTTGAGAATTTCACATGTTAATAAAAGTAATTTTCATTCAAGGGTTGTGCCAAAGCAACTTATAATAACACAGCGGAAGTCATTTCAACATCATGGAGTACACCTAATATGGCAAATCGTGTGACATACAAAAAAAACATCTGTCACTTTGACTTAAGAGCCCCTCTTACATATAGTTCACACATCCAGTACCTTTAAAAAGTATTCACGCACACTTGCTTGCATACGTCTTTAACACCTTCCCAGTCAGTATTTAATAGATATTTGGCAGCAAATACAGATTATTTTTAGATATTTTGTGACTTAGAAGAGTTCTTATATCTATCCCAACTTGGGCTTTAAAATCAACTTTTTGATGAGTTGCTTGGAGCGTTCCCGGTTAATGTTTTATCACTATCCTGACTCACCAAAAGATCCGGGTGTATTAATACTACGATCAACTGAAACCCTTTGACTGCACACAGGTGATCTCTATATAACGAATTATGCGACTTCTATGCCTCTTTTACCCATTGATTTGTACTTTGTTTCATTCTGACATTAAATGTTCCTTTTCTTTGACATTAAACCCAAAAGCTACATTAAATCTTCGATTCAAAGTTACGTTGTAATGGATAATGTATACGAAAACCAAATCACCTATCAGACACAGAGCATCATGGGTAACTGTCTCCCTGGACAAACTTATTACTAATAGTCCACACTGAGCTTGAGTATGCTTAATACTGAGAGAAAAAACAAAACGTCTGTAATGCTAGATGCTTAACTTGTTTAACCAGTCACTTGTTTACTTAGGCTGTCAGTCATTTTGTGCTGAGCAGGTATCAGTACAGTCAATTTGTCTGCTCTTGTTTGCTGGAAATGGTTGCAAACAGTTGTATTCTGGAGGGTCGGTGAGAGCCATGGCTGGATTATCAACAAGCTGCCCCAAGCATCTAAACCCTCAGGGCCCGAAAATGCTGCATGTTTACTGTGACTCTATTGATTTGTGATATTTAGTTGGAAATATGTGGGGGGATATGCACCATTAAAGCACAATATAAACTTCTGGAAATTCCTGAATTAACTTGCATTGAATTATATTACCATAAAATTGACACACAGCAAACATGGTACTGGTTGGTCCCTGGGCAAAACATAATTAAGAAGCCATGTGTAGTTAATGTACAAAGAGTGAAGGAACAGCACCAACATGACAGCAGGTTGATCCAGCTGTGGTGAGCCAGCCAATCAGAAACAAGCATCTTCAGTAGCTGTGGTATTAGAACACAGTAATCTACAGACAGTTTCTTGCCTCTGTGTAGTGTCGGTTAAATTATCCACAAATACTATGAGTTACAGTGTCATTTCATTTTTAAAAGGTTGAATTTTTCAGACTCCCCTTTGGCACTTTGAGCATTGTAGTCCACCCATTATGTCTTAAAACTTAAAATCAGACTCCAGCTACTAGCCTACATTAATTTACTTGTTTCTATGTGTTATTTCAGCAAAAAGGAAATAAAATGCATGTATTTGTTATGAAAAGGAGAGAATTAGATCTTTTTAATACACAAACAGCATCGTAAAAAAAAGAGATCACAATCCTCTCTCTGCCTAAAAGACAAAATCCCCACGCACATACACAACTATATGCATAAACTCTTTTCATTGTACACTTTTAAAGCCATTTCCATATGCTGGTGTAAAAATTGCAATTATTCCAGGTTTGTCAGGGTGCAGCGGTTTAAGACAGGTTCATCTTAATTCATCACTTGTGTGTACTAACATGGTCTGTTTATTTGACATGCCCTGGTCCTTCCTGCAGCTCAGTGAGTGAATGTTCAGCATCTGAACTAAGAAATGATGATCTGTGTGTAAGAAACAAATGAAGTGTTTGTACGTTGGCCTAAAAAACATTTTGGAATGAGACAAAAAACAAATAATTATATCCTGGTTTGCCACGATTGTGGCAATTCTGGAAAACTTGGCATGGAGAAAATAGGTTTTAAGAATGAAAATGCTTCCATGGGTGTTGGATCCAAACACTGGGGCTTCAGCTGAAAATATACTTGATTATGGTTCAGCGTTTGATTTCACCCACTAATAGCACCATCACAACACTAGAAGGATGTATTATACATTTAGTTGGACAACGAACTATGATCTTTCAACATTTTTGAGGCCTTACTGAGACTCAAAACCAGAGTCTTGCAGTGTTTCACGCACCTGGGCCCCGAGCCTGTTGATCTCATCACCATGGAGACCGTTGTAGAAGCACAGCACTCAGTCTGCCATCGATGTGGTGGCTCACTTGTCCGTCTCTCCCTGCCCTATCTCTGGGCACAGGCCTTCTCTACGTCAGCGATGGTCTTTGGTGCGTCACAGGACAGAATCAGAGGGCTTCCCTTGTCTCGAATCACCACATCGTCCTCAATCCTGACGCCCAGGCCGCGGAAACGCTCTGGCACCTGGTCATTGTCCTGGCTGATGTACAACCCTGCGACAATAGGAGGAGTAAAGTGGAAAATTGTTGAAAGCAAAAACAAATGTGAAACATAAAAGAGAATGCAGAGTAGATCATGTGTAGTGAGTGGCTGTTCCTGATGCATTATGGATTTTTAAAATCTAATTTCACCCAGACTCTTGATAAACACAGCCATAGCTGCACATCTTGAGGGAAAAACAAAGAAGTAAAGGGTATTGACCATACGAGTTAGTCTCTACCTGGTTCTATAGTGATGACCATTCCTGGCTGTAGAGGTTGGGAGCGGGACAGATCAGGAGTGTCGTGGACGTCCATTCCAAGATAATGCCCAACGTGGTGGGGGCAGTACCGCCGTGCAGCCTGGGATAAGCATAATTAAAGCTTTAAGCAGTTGTTTAGAAGTTTGCAGTTGCCCCTGCTTGTATGAAGTTCTCTCATCAATCAGTCAGCCAACAGGGTATTTTTGATTCTTTCTTTTTTTTTTTTTTTTTTTTTAAGAGAAACCAGTTGAGTAAATTTACATTTCATTTTGGTTTGGTTTGCTTGTTTTATTTCCCTGAAAATAGCCACTGCAGGAAAGGAATGCCTCCGTTATACAACGTTCACCGAGCATATTGCTTTTCATGGACGCTGCTTTTGATTTACATTAGCAATAAGTGCATTAACACCAGTAAATGGCAGATATGAATATGATTTTGGGCTTCTTTATTTATTAAAGAATCTTCGTTCCTTTAAACTTAACGAGCAGCTGAATGTTCTGATCCGGGAAACATAACTTTCTTGTACAGTAAATAATTTGCAACTCAGCTTGAGAAATGATGTTACTGGCAGCAACTTTGTTTTCCAAAAGCCAAGAGTTGCTTATTTGTTTTCATGAAATCGCTCTTCATTTGAAAGGTCTACCATTCGGAACTCATTCTCCCTCTATTTCTCTCATTATTACCTTTAGTACATCAGCATCACTGGTGCTGGACTTGACGATGCCTAGCTGCCGGAGCTGTCGGCCCAACAGAGCCAGCATGGTGCTGTAGATGTGATCCAGACTGACGCCCGGGGAGCACAGAGACAAACAGGAGCGCTGGACCTCCAGGACGGCCTCGTACAGCTCAGCCTGGGCCGGGCTGAATCTGGTATGAAGGAGATGGGTGCAGCACACAGTTCAGGTGTGTTTGTAGTCTGTCACTGGAATAATTCTCAAAAACACCTACTTAAAAAAGGCCCTAAAATCTAGAGACATGGGAGATTTAAAAAAAAAACGAACGTGTAAATGTATAAAGCTTACGAGACATAATACCTCCTGAAAATATCTAATGAGGAAATGATCTGAGAGTGATGCGCATGTTCAATAAACAAAAGGTGAGGATTAATGTTGAGAAAGTAAAAAAGATTTCAGTTTAAGGTCTGCAAGTAAAAAAAGATTTCAGTTTAAGGTCTGCATTCAGAAAACAATCATAGTGAAGAATTTGTAACACACTTTGCAAGTTTCTACATACAAATGCACAGATATTCTTTATCAACAATGTTTTCTTTGAGCAGCAGAACTTATTGTTTAAGTCTACTTTGTCAAACTTACTTTCCATTCACTGGCCATGTTCGAGTGATATCACTGACGTAACCAAAGTATTCACAACCACCATCAAGCAGCACCATTTCACCATCCTGATGGAAGAGAGAAAGAGGGGGAAGTATAATGAGTCAGTCATTACGTCACATACATAACCAATTTCAGAATAAAAAGAACAGATCCATTAGCACATTCGACTCCTTCCTTTACCTTGATAATCTGGTTGTTGTTTATGTAGTGCAGAGTATTGGCTCGATTCCCTCCAGCTACAACAGGGGGATAGGCCAGGAAGTTGGCGCCATGGATACGATTCTCAAAATCAAACTGAAAGATTAACATAGGATTTGATTTATTTATTTCCAAAAAGCCTTGTGAGCATCATGTTTACTGTCACCTCTACTGTCCAACTTCTGGGAAAACTGTTTTCTTAAATTTGCAGTCACTTCAAACTGGAACTATGAAAACAAATATCTAATTGATATATCTAACTAATATCTGCCAAATAGAGAGCGGAGACATCAAACCTAAATATTGATTTGCCTCTAGTTATATGTAAATAAAATATATAAATTTGATAAACTGACATCTTGGTAATAAGCTAAATTATTCAACGTAAATTAAGGAGGCCGTAGCGATTGTTAATTTCATCAGGAAGATCATGATGGAGAAAAAATACCCCAGCTAAACTTCTGCCAATTAGGTTGGAGAGATATGTAAATATTTTCAGTTACCTTAGCAAATAGCACAGCCTCATCCACGTCACCTTGTGACAGAGCCATTGTCCTCCTAAAAGCCTGAAAGACATGGACTTGAGTTAATTCAATTCAATTCAGTTTATTTTGTAGAGCCCAGAATCACAAATTACAAATTTGCCTCAGAGGGCTTTACAATCTGTACACATGCGACATCCTCTGTCCTTCCCTCACATCCTCTGTCCTTACACCCTCACATCCTCTGTCCTTCCCTCACATCGGCACAGGAAAAACTCCCCTAAAAACCCCTTTAACAGGGAGAAAAAAGGAAGAAACCTCTGGGAGAACGACAGAGGAGGGATCCTTCTCCCAGGATGGACAGAATGCAATAGATGTCATGTGTACAGAATGAACAGCATAACAGAGATACACACATTCAATGTATATGACATAAATGATTCATATAATAAGACTACTTATAATAACAGCAGCAATTATTACAGTAGAATTATAGTTATGAAAATAGGGATAGTAATGTAGTTAGAGTGACTTCCCTGTAATCTAATCTTAAAAAGTGTGAAGAGGTATCGCTATATAACAGTACAAGAAAATGCATCTCTGTTTGCAGGCACTTATTGGTAATTTTGAGTTTTCTTCTTTCTGCTAAGTCTTGAAATTTAAATAAATACATTGGTAGGAAACGAACACTGAGAAACAGCTAAATGAACTCTATTTCTATTTCCATAAAATATTTTATTCTGAATTTGCAGACAAGCCGAATACAAATCTGAAAATACAAAGGTTGTTGACTCAGAATGTAGACTAGAAACATTTCCTCCGTCTTCATTTCTTAAACCTTTGGTGCTCCTTCCTCTTAATAGGTGGGGATGTGCCTGACTGGTCAGTAATCTAAGAACCCAACTTCCTTTAACAAATTATAAACTTTTATAAAGTTGACACTAAGTAATTTAAACACCAACCTGTGCAGTGATGTGACCTGCTTCTTGCATGAGCGCCACCTCTGCTGAGCTCTTGAGGGCCCTTAGAGAGTGGATGAGGGGCCTGAGAGAGTGCGGCACCGGGCCCGCCTCTAACACGGGACCCACGTGAGCCTGGTGGAGCTGAGGGTGGGCGGGCTGAGAACTGTCGTACCACAGCACAGTGCCTGAAAGAGGATTGGAGTAGAGAGAAAATGGTAACAGTGAAGATAAGTATCCAAATACGGTAGTTAGCAGTCAAATGTCAGCTCCTGTTTTTTATTTTTTATATCACAGTTCAACACAGGTCAACCTCTAAATGAAAGATGATTTGCCACTTAATCCACAATGCATTAGCCATTGGAGTTCATTGTTTATTAAGCATTTCCAAAAGGAAAAAAACTAAAGGAAAAGAGCGAGGAATGGATTGAACAGTGCGTCTGTCTGCTTTAACGTCTCCTGCTAACGTTTGCATGCCTGGGTACCGAGCTTACTATCTACAGGAGTAACTTCATGTTAATTCAAGGAAAGGCACAAGCTATTAGCTAACAACATTACATATCTGGGTTTACAGGTTACATTAGGAAAAAACTTGAAACTGGAAAATCCATCGTCGGAGCAAGATATTACATATATTATTAGTCTAAGGTTACTATTCTGTCCTGTTCTTAATTTGGTTTAGAGGACTCAAGACAAAATTGTGTAAAATAAAGTCAGATAAGCAAGATATGTTATTTCTCATCCTAAATTCCTTTTGTCCTGTAAAAGAGAGACTTTCTGTTTGTATTAAAATCAAAGCATAGATCTAACCTTTGTGCTGCTTGTCCAAGTATGCTTTTCTATATTAAGATATGCAACCTTCCAAGGGTTTCGTCGGAGTAAATAACATACTGGCCAAACTAACTCTACAATGCAATACACATCTAATACAGCCCCTGGTGAGTATTCTGACTTTTTGCCTGGGATGTAGCTCTAGCCTCTGCCTTTTAGCATTAGCTACATATTGTTTGTAGCCACATGTAGATACTTAAGACCCTTATACACTGTAAACATTAAAAAGTCAGCTGGATATGGAGGTTTCAATCCACTCACAGAGTTTTAGTCTTGGCATTAGCTTACGCTTGCTAGCCACAGCTCATAAAATCTGCTAGCTACCGACACCATTTTAATCGATTAAACCCAACGGCCATTGGCTGGAAATGAGAAAAAGACTTTTGTTTAATTCTGTGTCAGATTGACGACAAATTGTTAAACAAATAACTATGAATGTGGAGTGGTAAATCTGCCACTGTTACTATTCTAAGCTGAATATGTGCAGTGCTAGTAGTGTTGTCACAATACTGGAATTTCTAATTTTGAAACAATACTTAAAAATATCAATAATCTATACCATTTTAAATAAAACATGGAAAAATCTACACAACATGGAGGAATATTTTAGATAAAAATTAAAAGAAAAATATCAGTGTGTGTGTGTCAACAATCTGTCGGATAGAAGGCGGAGCAGAAAGTGCAGCTGGTGCCTGTGTATCGATACTGACAAAATTAGTATTGAATCATTTCAGATATAGGTATTGATACTTATATTATTTTGTTATTTCTGACAACACAAAATGCTAGAACAGAAAGCTTGACAGGCGTTGCGACAGTAAACAAGAGCGGCGGGACTTAACAAACACTCTCATCCACCCACCTTTAAGGCTCTTGAGCACAACACCCAGTTCCTCTATGCTATGGACTCTCTCTATGCCGGTCAGAGCAGCCGCCCCGTCCTTCCCTGACCGGGGCCCGTCCCACAGCTCTCTCCCCGGGTCTCTGCGGGAGACAAACAAGATGGCCTGGTCTGGTCGTCCTTTCCCATAAAGAACCATGGCACTGTCAGGCTCGAGGATGCCGCTGAGGTAGAGGAAATCCTGGGGAACATTCGGCTCCAGGTTAGTTGACAAATCCTCGCTAAAATTGCAAACAGTATTCCTATTAACTCTCCTTTATAACTGAAGTTCACGTCTTCACATAATATAAAATAAGATGTTGCTGTTGTGTTCTTTCCTGTTACACATAAAAACCCACTAAGGCAAAAATAATAAAGATCATAAAGAAAATATGAATTGAGACAAAACCTGCACCTGGTTCTGGTGGAAGGGATAAGGGATGTCATTGGTCATGTAGCGGGTTGGATGGGACAACACGATGGCCACATGGGTGCTGGAGGAGGCTGAGGGTCCCAGCCTGTCCGACTGGGCCTCGATAAGTGAGGCCAGTCTGTGTCTGCGGAGCTCGTATTCTGTTTGGCTCAGGCCCGGGGTCACCTCACCTGGGGAGCAGAGATTACACATGTGGTGCTTCAGTGTTAAAACAACAGCTCATCGCCTATACTTCCACTGCACACTTCTATCTGTCTACTTGATGTGTTCTTATTATATCTTCATGTCACATGCAGTGTAGAGTATTGAGTGAACTGAAAGGAGAAAACCGCAGTAGTTTTCAGTGTTCTACAATGGCAACTACTGCGATTGAATCCTAAATAGATAAATAAATAAATATGGAGCCTGTTTCAAGTTTCCCCTAAAAAGAAGTGTTCATGTACTGGTCCAGCATTCCATTGCTGACAATACTCACCATGTTTGATGAGGTGTGGATGAGTGAAAGGGCTGGGCTGGCCCAGGTACCGGGGTGGGACCGTCTTTGGTTTTAAACCTCCTAGTTTCACAGATATGTTTCTGTACGGGCACCAAACACATCCTACACACAGAAACACAACACAGACAGCAAAAACACTCTTGAACTGGGCACCAACACAATGCAAGTTTTATCTGCATTCAACGGATGTTTTACAGAGTAGAACTTCGCAAATGGAGGATTTTAGCTTCTCACAGATGTACAGTACCACCATGGTGACAGTATCAGCATGGTGACAGTACCACCATGCTGTGTGTGCTGGCTGATCACAGACAATACACTGCAGCTAGTGGAGCAGCAGTGTACAGTAGCTTACAATGTGTTAAAGTTGTACTGAAGCAGAGACTCGACGTAACAACACCGGCCTGGGCTCACCTGGACTGCTGTGTCTCGGGGGCAGCAGCCTGGCAGCACACCTGAGCACAGTGCTGGTGGAGGTCAACATAGCTGCTGAGGCTGGAGGACAGGTTCAGTCAGAGCATGTCGCTGTAGACGAGAGGAAACAGTCAATGGAGGAGGACAGAGTCGTCAACTATGGCTTGCTATTGACGGAGACGAGTAGAGGAGTGCTGCTGTAACTTACCGACGTTAGAGTCTCCTCACACGTTCCTCTCCTCGGCTGACAGCTAGCCTCGTTAGCCTCGTTAGCTTCATGCCCCCATGTTCCGTAATGGCGCTGGTGGGAATTCGCTGCCCTGAGTCTGGCTTCCCAGGCAGAGGCGCTTAATCCCGCCTCCTTTGCTACGATTGGCAGATTAAAGGTTTCTTCAACCAGCGTGTTGGATACATTACTGCCTCCAGATATTATGTTTGTTTAATAAATAAATATATGTTGTCTTTTTGCATAGGTTGTCTTTCTTTTTCAGACTGATTACAATGCATTATTACATACTGCCTTCCTACTATATTTAAATTGGGTTGCTCATTTGCATGAATAGACTTACACACCTTGTTGAATCAGTCTGTAATGTCCTTTGTGTGGTGCTTTTTAAAGGACCGTATCAGTGTTTGTATTCTTTTAGCCTATTCAGGGCCCTTTGCTCCCCACCAATACATTAACATATATATTATATACATATGTTCCTATTGTCCAGACAACCTATTTGTTTAATACTAGTCTATACAGTATGAAAACCCACTTCTTCACAGATCACAAGGACTGGAATGTAACTGAGTACATATCAAGTATATATATATATGTATATATTTGTAAATATATGATGAGTTTATAAGATAGGATGCATTATTGTACATAGATTAAATTACTGTGTGTATATATATATATATATATATATATATATATATATATATATATATATATATATATATATATATATATAAATTAGCTTCACTTCCTCGACCAAGTAAAACAGTAACATTTTGCTTTTTTTTTTTACTGTTATTGCATCAGTAATAATAATCCAATAATATAATGTATAAAAGTTAGAGTCACAGTGGACTTTTTTCTTACAATTGAGCATTTTCATATTGCATTATTGCTACTTTTACTTAAGTTAATGACCTGTATTCCTCACCCTGCTCAGCAGTGTCTGATTTATACTCTTTTGAGATAATACTCCAGCAGATGTTATGCGTCCTTAAAGCTGCCTGGAAGCCCGAACTCGGGGCTACACGTGACCCGGTCCTCAGTCGTTTCGTCCGACAACTCGCCTGAATGAAAACACAGACGCGACGTCACTGTCACTGCCAGTGAACCACCGTTTGCAATAAGAATCCACTGTACGCCTCCTCTGCGGGTTCACTTATCGGGTGCCACCGGTGTTCATATCGATCAGGTGCGTTTCCCTTAAATCACAGGCGTCCATGGCTGCAGGTAGCGAGCATCTCCATTAACACGGCCTAACGCAGCTAACGACGCTATCATGCGTCAAACAGTCACCGCGTCACAGACGGGTCACATTTCTAGAAGCTTCTGCCTTGCGACCACTGGTACAGCCCGTAATGCTTGTTGGCACGGCTGCTGTATTGTGAGCCTGAACTGAATAAAAGGGTTTAAAGTGAGCAGAGTGAGGTTTAGAGCGTTAGCATAGCTAGCTTAACGCACCGTAAACACGGTCGCACTGTCCGTGTTGTCTTCACTGTGTTCCTCTCTGGTTCCTCTCACACACAGTGCTGTCTGCTGTCTGCTGTCTGTCTGCTGGACTGAGCAGCATGGACCCGCGGAAAGTGTCGGAGCTGAAGGGCTTCGTCCAGATGTTGGAGTCCAGTCCGGAGATCCTGCACCTTCCAGAGATGAGCTTCTTCCGGACCTGGTTGCTGGGGTCAGTGTTACCCCTCTGTGTTTCCTGGTTGTTCTCCTACAGACTGACAGAGGACGCATTCTGACATTATGTCATTAAAGTAGTTTATTTAAATAACATCTCAAATTGAATGCAAGTTGAACACATGCAGTGTCCCGCCCACCTTCCTGTAAAACCACCACGATGCGGAACAATGAGCACATGGAACTTAAATCAAGAACATGCAAAGCACCTCATTACATTACATTACATTACATTACATTACATTATTACATTATATTACATTACATTACATTACATTACATTACAGTCATTTAGCAGACGCTTTTATCCAAAGCGACTTACAGGAAGTGTATTCAACATAGGTATTCAAGAGAACTACTAGTCACCAGAAGTCATAAGTGCATCTCCTTTCTTAAACAAGCATCTTAAAGCATAAGCCTCATACAAATAATAAAAGTTAATATATCTTTGATGACAAGTAACGTTTCCTTCCCCTGTTTGTTTGATATAGGTAATAACCCATACCCTATCAAGTATACATGTGTTTAGATTGTCATTTCGATTTATATATTTTAGTGAAATAAAGTACATTTTCTGGGGAATTTGACTGAGAAAATGTTAATGCATAAAATAACCATCTGTTTTGGTAAACCCATTAAATAAATAGCTTGAAAAGTCGTGGCTGTTGTATTAATTGCTGAATTGTTCTCCATTGTTTTATATTACAGAATGGGTGCAACAATCCCTACCCCACCCAAGACAGAGAGGCCATGCCAGGTGACAAAGAAATATTACAATTATGTCATTTTTAATATTCTTCTGATGATTTGGTATTTTTGTTTTATTGACATCTTGTTGTAACAGACTGCTCTCTGACTCATAGGGTGGCTGTCCTTGTGGTCCTCCACCTACATCAGCTCCACCTCCTGAGCCAGAGCGTCCTGTACTGTCTGAGAATGAGGAGAGTGATATAGGTACACAACGTTTCTTAAATCGCAGCTCAGGCCACCTGGGACAAGAGTCTGTAGATGCAATTCCTGTAGATACTGCATGTAAACCTTAGCAGTCTTAACATGCAGTCAGACTCCACATTTTTATTCTCAATGTGATAGTTTTATTTGATGTGAATTTCCCTTAATCTTAGCAAAATGGTTCTAAAAATGTGTATTATTACTGTGAAGACTACATCAGGTTCTCAAAGTAGTGAGTATTGTTTGTGTGTACCAACAAAAGCCCATTGTAAATGTTGGATCCTTTTCAGAAATGGACAATGAGGGAGTGATTGAACCAGACACTGATGAACCACAGGAGATGGGAGAGATTGACAGCATTGAGGTAAAATGTTTCATATATATTGATTTTTAATAATCATGCATGCAGCTACTCAAATATACTCAATATTTATTTTATTTTATTTTATTCCAGGCTCGGAAAAAATATCTAGGCGTTGACCACTTTAGACTGCAGTAGTGTGAACATCTGTGTCAATACGTTTCCTCAGGTCACAGAGGAGATGATGGACGAGGCCAGTGAGAAGAAGATGGCGGCTATTGATGCTCTAGGAGAAGGTAGGATGACATTCTGTTCAGAAAGTGCACGCAGACGCAGTTTCTGTATTGATGAGGTAAATAAAAATACGTCCATAATTGAATTATATTTATGATTTTTAAAACCTGTGTCAATGTTATTTCTCTTGTAGGTGATCTGCAGAAAGCTCTGGATCTTTTTACCGACGCCATCAAGCTGAACCCCTGCGTAGCCATCATGTACGCCAAGAGGGCAAGGTGAGAGTCCTCAGGGCCTTTTTCATTCAGGTTATCCATTTCAGAGCATTCAAGTATCATTTAGCTTTTATTTGTGTCTTTAAGCTTAATCACTGCTCCTGTTACAGTGTCTGTTATGTATGACTGCGTGTAACCAGATGTCCATTTTGTGTTTAGTGTCTTTATCCAGATGCAGAAACCCAACGCGGCCATAAGAGACTGTGACAGAGCAATCAGCATCAACCCAGACTCTGCACAACCTTACAAGTGGAGGGGAAAAGCTCACAGGTACATTTGTATTTTACACCTCTACACACGCTTTGCATAACCAAAGCCTCAGTGTTAACACTCGCAAGTATGACACACTTCATCTTGTTTGGCAACTGGCATTTAATATTTCCTCAGCTGAGCTAACTGTCGGTTACAGCAGGACCAGTGATGTTGAATAAACCAGTGTTGCTCTCACTATTAACATTTAGTTTAATCATATAGTGTGCTATCATTATTAACTTTAGCAGTTATGTAATGTTCATCTTTATGCCATACACTACAGCAAATGTGATATTTATCTTGGCATAAACATCGTAAACCAGATCTTTATTGGAGTACCAAGATATACATAGGTGTTGCAGTCTGATAGAAAATGTGTTATATTTCCAACAGAGGGCTATCACCTATTCTCACTGCTACTTTAAGAGTTTTCCCAGATGAAAAGATGAGTTGTGATGATTTTCATTGATTGTCAATTCAAAATGCAGGCTGCTGGGCCACTGGGAGGAAGCAGCCAAGGACCTGGCCACAGCCTGTAAACTGGACTATGACGAGGACGCCAGTGCGATGCTGAAGGAGGTCCAGCCTAAGGTATAATGCCAGAGAAAAGAGGGAATAAAAAACAACCTCTTTAAATTTGTTTGTTATAATGTTAATGCAGAAAATGCTATTTTAATGTGTTCAAGCTTAAAAGAGAGGATCCTGATGCAGATAAATCACATTAGGGCTCCAGGAGACCCTGATGGCAGACGGGGACTGAAAGCTGATCTTCCCAGCTGTGAATTTGTTGTTCTTCATTCTTATTCATGTTTCCCTTTTTGTTTTTCAGGCTAACAGAATCATTGAACACAGACGCAAATACGAGCGTAAGAGAGAAGAGAAGGATGTCAAGGAGAAACAAGAGCGGGTAAAGAAAGCCAGAGAGGAGCATGCACGGGCTCAGAGGGTGAGTTGCTTTGGGGATTTCCTATTTCAAACTTGCACTAACAAAAATATAAAAAAAGTCCTATTAGCTGAACTATTCTTCCTACATGGTCTACTGTACCGGCATACTAATGCATGAATGTTCACTGTTTGATCAATTTCCCACACTTGTGTTCTAATGTTTTTGGTTCTAGAAATGCTTAAAAGAAGACATCAACACATGTCTAGTCATGGTTGGTAAGCTATGACTGGACAATTATTGTCCAATCACAGTTGTCTTCCCACCTCAGACTACAAACGTATTCAGCTCAAGGCTTTGTCTTCATGAGAAACTGCATCATCTACATCATCTTGTATTCAGAATTTTGAACTCCAACAGAATGCTGTTGACATTTTCAGAATAAGAGTTTTCGCATAAGCCTCATAAAACAACAGAGGATTCATTCGTGATCCTTCAGACACTTAGTAAATCATCCTATTCTTTTGCGTTTCAACAGGACGAGGAAGCACGGCAGTTTGGAGGAGGATTCTTCCCAGGTAGGAGAAAAGAAAACAATCCGGTCCATTGCATCATGGGATGAGATGAACACTACAAATGTCCTTATAGGAGAAGCAAATCAAAAGATTTTACCCCGTGAAAGATAATTCACACCCTTTCCACGTATTTTGATTATTTCATTGATCCACTACATAGTATTGTTCGCTGTGAGATCAGACGTTTGAACAATGGGTGATGTTTGAGTTGTTTGAGGAATCCTTGTGAATTACAGATCAATATTTAATTTGAGTCATTTCTTTGCAGTCTTCCTTAGTTTCTCCTGAGTAAAGTATTTAAATATCTTGCCAGCAGAATTCCAGAGTATTTCTCTGTGCTGTTTGGATTCATCATTGATTTATCAGACGGATGATATTGCCCTTTTAAGTGCAGTAATGAATGTTTTTCTGCAGGTGCTGCTGGATTCCCAGGCGGAGCTCCTGCCGGCATGCCAGGTCTCGGTGAACTCCTGAAGGATCCTGAGCTGCTCAACGCCATGAAGGTGACAACATTAGTCCTCCACATCCCACCACTTCCACTACAACATGACTTAGGTTATGCAGGTCTTTGAGGAATAGTTTGACATTTTTGGAAATGTGCTTACTCGCTTTCTTGCGAAAAGTTAGATGAGAAGATTGATACTAGTCTCAAGTTTAAAAAGTAAATATGAAGCCTGTTAGCTTAGCAAAAAGATAATAAGTTAAAGGGGAACTCAACTTATTTTTATAAATCAGTCTTTTTTGGTGGGAGTAGTACAAAGCCCTTTGTGGCTGCAGAAGGAGCTGTGTGGACTCTGATAAACCCCTACGTTAGCCATTACTAGCATAACACACCCGACTCTCTGACTAAGCTGTCAGTGGTCAGTAAGTATAGCCAGTGTGATTTTGACAATGTTCTTAGAGTGCAGTGCTAAATAGGTATGTTACGTGTTTTAAAACAGATGAGATGCACTACTAGTATAAAGGTGACTCTGTTTTCACTCCCTATTTAACTGCAGGACCCTGAGGTGATGACAGCTTTCCAGGATGTGGCACAGAACCCAGCAAACATCTCCAAGTACCAGAACAACCCCAAAATCATGGCGCTAGTCACCAAGCTGAGTTCCAAGTTTGGAGCGTCACCACAGCCATAGAGATGAGGAAAGGAGCGAAGATGAGAGGGGAGAGCGGATGGATGGGTGAATCGATCTGGAGAGCCACAACGCTTTTCAACTATTATTCCACTGTGTGCAGATCAAACAGGGGAGTGGGTGACGGGTTATTTGGTGTCAGGTAAAGAAAGTGAGGCTACTTTTTAAATGTTCTTAAATCAGCCTGTTAGTTCTTAGCAACTTCCCAACAAGGTTAGGAGTCAGGTTTGACGTCCTATGACTCGTCTCCACTGGGACTCTACTTAACCACAGGTTGACATTTCCTAACGTGTATCTGGAAAAGCTAAACTGGGAGATCCTGCATTAAGACACTCGCTCACAAACATTTTTACAGCCATTTATTACGTGGTAACGGTTTAGCTACCGGTCTTTTCCTTTCTCCGAACAGCCGAACTCTCACACACAAGCGTCAGGTGTTTTTGTTATCAGATCCGTTATTATAAAATGCAAAAAAAAAAAGTCACTAATGTTGATGTCTGACCCTGTTGAAAATTGATTCCCAATAATAAAAACCTCTGTTGCTGCAAAATAAGTTTGACTTTCTTTTCACATTCAATTGTTTCCTTAACAGCTTGTACAAACCGGACATCTTACAATAGGACAACATGCACTTTTTTTTAAACTGCTATTTCTCTTCTATTAAACTGAGAAAAGTGATTCAGAACTCTTAAACTACATTATTTCTTTGCACAACAACATCCAGGAGGACCCTCTCCACCCTGAGGTCCTCTGACATGCCTTTAGGTATTGACTTTCAGATTTTTACAAGCAGCACATTTGTTTATTTACAGTTAAATCCATTGATAGTTTTGATATTTAGCATAAATCGATGCATCATTTGAGTTTCATCTCTCACATATCCTCTCTGTGAAACTGCTTCTTGTAGTGATGAAACTTGTAACTAACCTAGGGGTTGCAATTTGACAGTCACGGGGGCCGTGTAAAGCTGCACTGTAGGCAAAAATGGAAAAATTGGAAATATTTCCACTGACTGAGTAAAAAAGGCACATGGTTTTAAAATGAGAATAATTAGCAAACCATTTGGATAATTGATTACACTTAATTTATCATCACTGCCAAATGTTCTCAAATGTTTGTCTTTCTGCTTTTCTCTTATGTCATTTGAGTATCTGAGTTTGTTGGTTAGACAAAACAAGCTATTAAGAGATGCTACTTTGGGGAATTATGATGGGCAATTATTTTTTAATTTAATCAGTAATAGGGCTGCTATGTACTATTTTCATTATTATTAAATGTGCCATTTTTCCCCCCAGTCAATGAAATGTCAAAATCATTAATAATTTAAAAAAAGGAGCATCATCAAATGTCAACCTTTTTCCAAACAACAGACACTGAATATAAAAGTGAATCCCTACAGGTGCTGCAGTTTAAATCTGGCCCAGAGGGAGAGTGGGTCGTCAGGCCACTAATCCGCACAGGGCATCTGTCTTTCAGCCGGCGGATTACTGCTCTATAAACACACGACTGGTCCCGACTCTCACGAAGCCCTGAATAACCGCGCCAACGCTGATCTGACCAAGCAAATTTTCCTGACTGGACAGCTTTTTGTGCACCAAAATGTAGTTTAACTATTAACCAAGTCCCACATGGGTCTTTGTAAACAACTGTAGCAAATGTTGAACCATGTTATTTTAAGCAGCTGCCATTCCTGCTTCACGAACCAGCACACCAAATCGTCGGAAACACCTACTACCTACACAAGTAATACAAGACCTGTTTTGTGACAATATTCATGTTTATTTTTGAACTTACAACATACCAAAACAAAGACAAGGGCGTAAAATAACTGCTTACACGCAGGAGGGAACAGAGAAGGAGTAAGGGTGATGCTTGTTGTAGCGCAGAAAGAGGTCAGCAACAATACAGCTAGTGTCCATATCTGTAAAAACCATGACAAACAGAGAGAGAGAGGAAGGACGCACTGTCAATACAGGTTTTCACTTCAAGAAATATTCACAACTTTAGACTGTCCAAGGCAATGTACGAGTTTTATTCTAACATTGCACTGTTACTATAATCTAGAGACATTTCTCCAAAGCGTCACATCTGAATCTCCAAGTACTGATACTCACTTCTGAAACTCCCACTCCCTGTTGTCCAGTGGGCACACCTGTCTGGTTTTCAGCCAGCGGGAAATACAGTGGAAGTGGAATGCATGCTGGGGGAGAGTAAATAAATAATACTGATTAGTTTTAATCATTTGTTTGCATTCTCCTCTGCACCCATCCTACACGGTCAAAAGGTAATTTACATCAGTAATGTCAGTAAATGCAGGTTAGACACCGGCCTATATTTGGTATGAAGTAAAAATGAGAATCTGTCACTACACACACACACACACACACACACACACACACACACACACACACACACACACACACACACAGTAACAGTAAAATGTATTAAATGTACTTTAATTGTAAACACAGACTGCATAGATTAGGAGACCATTCAAATTTGTTTAGGTTTATGAACTATGGGTAAGTTATTATGGTCAGATTCACAACTAGACTCACTTTGCTGAAAGTTGGCCAACAATTGTTAAAAGAAGAACCTCATTCACATAACTTATGGTCTAACTCAGTTCACTTTTAATGTAATGAGTGTGGAAACATTTTAAACATTGTGGAGCACTACTACCATTACGGCCACCATATGAGCAGAATTTAGATTCTTGACTTCCCTTTATAAATTATTTGGTTAAAGTGAACTGTTATTATCATCTAAATTAGCAATCAATAACTGCACCAACTGTGTTTTAAAACCAAATTAGCCAGATGAGAATTAACAGGATAATGTTAGCCTAATAACATCATGTTAGCCTGGATAAATTGAGCCACATTTGAAGAACAGAGTCATGTAATGTTGTAATATGCTCACCATGACAACATCTACTGTTTCTGAGTTTTGTAGCCTTATAAGCCTAAAATGTTTGTGATGTTACAACATGAAGTTACATTTAAATATTGTGACCTGGGATACCCCAGAGACCCTGTGAGAAGCAGTCATTGGGAACCATGTTTGCATCAGAGGGAAACATTTTTTGACAACACAGCCCTAATCGAACCGATCAGTGACCCACATTAGAGCAGGGTACTCACATTGCAGACACCCCAGGCTACGGTGCACTCCTCAGAGGTGGCAGAAGCTTGGTTGGCCTGGCACTCTATACCTGATGAGGGAGGGAGAAATGTCATGAAATCAACAATGCATTACAAAAACAGGCAGACATGTCTGATGATAAATGTAAATTAGAGCAAAATAACTTGTTGTTGATGTACAATTTCACACTTTCTGACCCTGACCAAGTTTTTTAACTATTCAATTATGTATCCAAAACGGTGTGAACTCACAGAGATCCATGATGTGGTTCCGACAGATGGCACAGTTATCCACCACGATGTCCCAGGCCCACAGCGCGACAGCATTCCACTGGAGGGACATCAGATTCACAAACCAACATTAAGATCTGACCATCACTGCAGGTTGTCTGGTTGACAAATATGTGGGGATTTAAATGACAGCTTCAAAAGTACAGAATATGGCTTCCTACTCGCTTAATAATATCTGGTGTTCAAATGTTCATCCTATTGTAGATCAATGTGAAATTGAAACGACATAACATCAACTCTCTGCTTCATTCTTACCCCCAAAAATAGACTCAAGATTGTGACTATGATATACGAGTTGCAACATCCCATCTGCGACACTGTCATCGCAGTATATATATATAAATGTTGACACTGCTGTCACTGTAATAAACCCCTGGTTGGTATTGTGTCATGCATTATTCACACTGTGGATGTGTCTAACGGTGACTAATGAACGGTAACGCATGCTTCAAAGCGGGGCTGCAACATGTTCTTAAAACCTTTAATGCTGCTCAGTTTTTAGTTAATTAGAATGTGTGGTAATTAGTTACCACACATTGTCTAGGGTGCCATCTAGTCCGATATGACTTGAGGAGTGGGTCATGGAGGTCTAATGACTGCAGGATGTGCCTCTGTGAGGGCTGTGGGTTCAGCTCATGATTAACTAAGAGCTTAATCTTTAACGACACCTGAGATCTAACAACAACAGCAGGACGTCTTTCTGTCTGTGTGCTCACGACGTGAACACGGCAGGAAAACATGTTGGTTGATAGTCGAAATACTTCTGCTATTCTCCCTAAAGGAAGTGCAGATTCATGCCGCTTGAGGCTAACAGCTAGCTGCTAGCTAGCTAACTAGCTGTTAGCCTGGCTCACTGTTAACTACAGTGATTTAGCGCTATAAGCTAACAGTAGCTGAGCTAGCGGGCATTGTTCGGGTGCTGTCAGATTAAGGTTTACTGTTTCTTTACCCCACGACTCTGGTTTATTTCATGTAATCATACCTTCTTCACTTCAAACCGCTTCTTGCTAGCTCCGCTGTTAGCGCCGCTCGGCGTATCAACATCCATCGCTGCTGCCATCTTGAAAGGAGAAGTTGGGCCTCATAAGCCAATAACCCGGAAGTAAAACCGCCATTTCCGTCGATGCATCGGTGTGTTAATCCGGGATTGTTTTCGTTTGTTTCACGATGTAGACTTTTAGAGTGGCTTCCATCATATAGTGTTGTTTTTAAAAAATGCATCTTTTGTTAATACCACAACATGAAGAAAAAGGTGCATAAAAAAATACAACTTCAGGTTCTACCGAGATTTGAACTCGGATCGCTGGATTCAGAGTCCAGAGTGCTAACCATTACACCATAGAACCCTTATGCAAGTCAGTTCGTATGAACACCTCTTTATATTAGAAAGGCACCATACAATGCACACAGGTACATCATGCATGGGCCATATATCGATGCAGAAGGTATGATTGTGGCTGGCAATGTATGTTGGTCCAATTTCACTGTTCTGTTTCACCTAAAATAAAAACAAACCACCAGATATCATCTTCACTGGCACATAGCTTCAATTTATTAACTATTCATTATTTATTAATTTCAGTGTTTGTTTAGATGGCAGTATGAACTAAATAGCACAATTTTAGGACAGTGTTAAACATGTGGTTATGATCTTTATCTGCCAAACAATCCACATCAATTATCCCATGCAGAATGTGGAAGGCAATAGGCTGGGGGTCCTCAGGTTGCTTCTTATTATAAGCCCCCCCCCCTTTTTTTTGCTTTTGCTTTACTGTTTTAATTATGCTTGTATTATAAATAGTGCACGAAAACTTCACCCAAAGCTGTAATCCTAAGCACTTTAATGTTTTATAAAAGAGCTCAACAATTTGTGATATCCACTTATTACAGTGTCTTGTTCTTGGTCGTTTTTGGTGGCCCAGGTTTCCTCTGAGGCTTTTTCTTGGTTGGTTTCAGTAGTTTAGCTTTGGGCTTTGCAGGCCTAGCTTTGACTCCAGGGGTCTTTGAGAGGCTGGTTTTTGTTTTTTTCACTTTTGGAGGTCCGGAAGGAGTAGCAACCTTCTCATCTGGAGCAGAGCCGCTTTCTGGACAGGAGGTGAACACATGGACGTCCCTGACCTTCTGACCTCTGATCTCGGGAGGGTTACCACAGGTGGCGATCACCTCCAAACTTACATTCTCCATCCACCTGAGAGACAAAGACGGAGGGGACTGTCACATAATCACTTTCAATAATGTAGCATTTAATAACAATTGAGGCAATTTGACTACTATGCTTCATTGAACTATTTAGTAGCACTGGCTTGTTTTTCTCTTTCCTCTGGCTAAGCTAAGCAGTAGCCTCTCTGCAGTTTATTACGATTAAATGTTCTGCTCAAGAATACTTCAGCAGCAGTGATGCCAGTTCACGATCTCACTACCAACTGTGCCTCCCTGCTGCATAATAATTCAAAGCAAAAACCCTTCATCCAGGGAAACTCTGCACTGACCTGCGTAGCGGCAGCAGAGGACAGTCACACATCAGGGGGTTGTCCTGCAGGTCGACCACCTCAAGGCCGGTTAGTGGGCTCAGGTCAGGAAGCTCCTCCAGCTGGTTCCCTCTCACAGTCAGAGCCCTCAGGCCTGGGCCCAGCCCTGCCAGAGCATCCCTGGACATCTGGACCGTGGTACATTTCAAAGAGCTGATCAGCAATAAGTCCTGCTCTTTTAGGTGTTAGCACAGGTATGGGCCTCAATGTCATGAATAATGCTTATCAAATTCTGAATTTCACATATAGTCACAGCCCCAAGACATTCGGGTCTTAATAACTAATTTCACTTGTAAAGGACTGTTATGTTTTGGGTGCCCATTCCTTCCTACCCTTTGTCCTTAATTTGGATTTTCTGGCTACAATGACTAGCAATAAAGCAATAAGCATTCACTCAAAATTTCATGCCTCAAAGAGTACTTTCAGCAGTCACAACCTCCACATATTACTACAATTCATAATAAAATTTGAAGTGAGAGAAAGTTTAGGATGCACAGGGTACTTAAGATGAAGGAAATGCTGTCATTTTGTCTTAAAAAAGGTCTCTCGCACCTTCTCCATGCCCATCTGATCCATGTAAAGCCTCTTCAGACTTTGGGATATTGGCTTGAACGCGTTTGGTCCCACCCAGCGAATTGAATTCTGAGACAGCTTGATCTCCTCCAGGTTAGGGGCGTCGGACAGAGCGTGAGTAGGCATCTCGGTCAACTGATTTGAATCCAGGTGAAGTGTTCCTAGGAAAGCGGAGTCCAGAGCACCCTTGGCAATAGCATTTATGGTGTTGTTGGTCAGGTAGAGTTCCCTCAGGTTGGGGGTTGCTGAGGACAGCAAACCAGTGGGCTCTAGTTTGGAGATGGCATTTTGCTCCAGGTGTAACACAAACAGACTTGGTAAGAGGGCAAGGGCTACAGGAGAGACACAAAGAAATGGAAAATAGCATGTGTTTTAGTTTCCTATGTGTTTTTACACACATATAAACCATATACAGCCACTCCTGATTTGACCAACCGCTCACCTGATCCGGGGAACTGTACCAGTCGGTTCCCTTCCAGATGAAGGTACGTGAGCTCGGGGGCTCCAGCAAAGGCTCCGGGGTCCAAGGATGTGAGGTCATTGTCAGAAAGATACAAATAAAACAGTTTTTTCATTCCCCGAAAGGCACCGCTTTCGATTTGGTGGATTTTGCAGAACTCCAGGTGAAGAGAGACAACTTGGCTGGTGCCTGGGAAGCTGTTGGTGGGAAGGTAGTGGAAGTGGTTGCTGCGGAGGTCGAGCAGCTGCGTCTTGGCGGGGAACCCTCGTGGGACTTTGGTGTGACCCCGACCCTCACATGTGGCATGCTGGGATTCAATCTGGGGAGGGTTAAAATCAGAGTAAAATATTAAAAACAACACATCATAATGGGATTTATAAACAGCAGTATTCAGATGTTGACTCTGTTGCTAAAAATGGCTCTATTTTCAGCACCAAGTTACTTAATTAGTGTCTCTGCAGTTTGGTGCTGGGTGGGTAGAGTACAGTGAGTTTCTACTAACTTAAATCTAAACTTACTTTTAGCACACACTGCACGTACAGAGCAAAGCAAAGCAGCTATTGTTGTAGGTCCACCGTCAAACACTCACATCACAGTCACAGTTATCTGGACACTTGACTTTCTGCTTGGGCTTGGCTGTGGGCGGGAGGCTTCCTGTGTCCTCCTCATCATCCTTCTCAAACTCGTCCTTCAGCATCTCCCCTCGGCTGCGGCAGCGCAGATCCAGAGGAACCACAGCCTGCAGCGGCTCATCTGAGAGGTGAGGTGGTCCAGTGCAGGTTCCCAGCAGCTTCACACCACCGACACCCGCCCACTCCCTCAGGGGCCGCATGTAGCAGTTACAGTACACTGGGTTGCCTTTAAGAAGAAATGAGTGATGATCAAGGTGTATTAAAGATGAACTATGGTATGTCCTTATCCTCCATGTCTAAATCTGTGTCAATCACAAATGTCAGAACACAGTTGTACCTGTCAGGTTGAGGCTGGCCAGCTCCTTGGGGCCCGAGAGGGGCTCCAGGTAGCGAAGCTGATTGTGGCTGAGGTCCAAGTGGGAGAGGAAGGGGGCGCGGGACAGAGCCAGATCTGACAGGTCCTGAATGGACATGTGGTCCAGGTAGAGGCGTGTAAGCTTCGCCATGGAGACGGACTCTTCCCCGAGGTAAGTTATGGGGTTGTGGCTCATGTCCAGGCGCGTGACCTCAGGAAGTCTTTACGAACACAGGAAGAGTAAAGTAAAAAGTTAAATGACACATAAGACCATGTTCAAATTTACTGCCGTTTGATGTATCATTATGTACTATTTCTAAAATTTCTAAAAGGTAGAAAACTTTTTCAGCAAAACAACGATGACTGATAATTACAGTTTGGTCGCCCCTAGTTTTGCCGCATTTTTGAGAGCAAAAAGCTGTGTCATTTGTTCCTATAGTCTGCTGTCGTTTTCCATTGTGATTGTTAAAATAACATTTCTATAATGCTCATAATGATCCTTCAGACGGTCCCACCTGGTCATGGCCTCAGTGGGGAAGAACTGCAGCTCGTTGTGGTCCAAGCTGAGGCGGCTGAGGGTGAACAGTCCGGCGAAGGCCTCGGGGGCCAAGTTGTTCAGGGAGTTATGGCTAAGACGAAGCCATTTAATGTTGTTTAGACCCTGTAGGAGGAGGAGTCAGATTGCTGTGTGATCATATTGCCAAACATAACCATTCATTGTGAGTCTATAATCCCATAAGTCTGAGTACCTGGAAGGCCATGTTGGGGATGTAAACCAGCTGGTTGTGGGTGAGGGCCAACATGTTGAGGAAACCGAGCTGTGCGAAGGCTCCAGGCTGGATCTCCTCCACACGGTTATGGTCCAGGTGAAGCTCCTTCAGGGAGGAGAGGCCGTCAAAGGACTCCTGCAAGAGGTAGGAGGTGGATGTAGGGAAAGCACTTCTTTTAAGAAATTTCTGATAAGTATGTCAAAAGTTTGAAACCAATTGTCAAAAGTATCGACTCAGACTCTTCAGTGTTGCAGACGTGCGGTCTCCTCTTACCTGATAAAGAATGTCAATTTTATTGTAGGCCAGGTTTAGGGAAACCAGGCGGCCCAGTGCCCGGAAAGCGCCCTCTTTCACCTTGTTAATGTTGCAGCGCTGCAGGTTGAGGTGAGTGAGGTAGGGCATGAGGATGAACGCCCTCCTCGACAGAACCTGCAGGTTGTTGTTCCTCAGGTCGAGCTTCACTGTAATCTGTGAGAACAGAGGATGAATCCGAGGCAAAGGAGATGCACAATTAAAGGACAGGACTGAATAAAGGTATGCCTGATAAGAACAATACTATTGCGATAGAGCCCTTGAGCAAGGCACTTATCTCCTTCTTGATGCTGCCTCTGTACTACATAGTACATGTTATTAATTCCTTTTAGATAAACAAAAAATAAAATATCCCACAGCTGCTTCCTCCTCAAATAGTGTGTGAAGTCAAAGTGAGGCACTACCCTTCACTTTTAAATTCCTCACCTCATCTATAGTCGGGGGAATCTCCGTTAAGTTCTTGCCAACGCAGGTGACCGAGAGTTTGGTGCTGTCACAGCTGCACACTCTGGGACATTTGCCTGATTCAACGGGTGAACTCAGTCCTAAAACCAGCAGGAAGGCTGCTGCCGACACTAAATGCATCTGTGGAGGTAAAACATGATAATGATAAATGATGATAATTTAAAAAGCTGCCGTCTGAACTTTTCACCATTCAATGTGGGTGCATAAAGAAGCAAACAGACGTTGAATGGATGCCAAAGTATTCAGTCTACTACTTCACTACTTATTGGGCATGTTCCATTGGAAAACATTGAGTACATCTTAACATTGCTTATGTGCTGTTTTCTTATTTCTAAAAACCTAAAACAATTAAAGAAATAAATGATTGTTGGTCGTGACACACTGTATTTATTTTTTCTATATCTCAAATCTGCAATAGAACGTGTCAGCTCATCAGGTGAAAAACTCTTCCTACAAAATCATAAATCTAACCTCAAAAACTGAAAAAACAATCACATTGAAGAAAAAAATAATCTGGCTTACCTTTGAGCAGAATGTCCCAGCCTGCTTGGTAAGATGAACTAAAAGAAGTTTATATGCGAATCTGCCAGTTAAGTCTTCGGTTATCTGCTGCTGACTTTTTTATTTTACTCTGAGTGTGTCCAGTACGTACTGTCAGCAGTCCAGCAGTCTAACAAACAAGGCTTTGGTAAATTCTTTTACCATGACCTCTGATCCCTGAGCCCCCTCAAAGCAAATTAACACCTTGGCTTTACATTTTCTGTCTGAAACACAGGGAGCAACTGTATCAGTTGGTCAGATTGAGCACATCTGTTGATATATGTAAGAGATAAACTGACTATTCTTGGCTTGTAACATCAAGATTCTTTTGACCCCAAGTGACAAAAAACAAATCAGAACAGGAAACAAAATAATATTTAGAAAAACAGAAAATCAGATTCTTCCATTAGACCTCTGTTGATGAGCAGGGATAGAATATATCTATTTTTGTTGTAATGAAACTCACAAGAGCTGCTGTGTTGCTCAGATTTCATGTAGGTGTATGTCCTTGTTACATTACCTTATAAATATTTCTTTATAAAACATCTATGCCATTAAGATGTAAAGAAGGTGAAAGACATCCAACACTCAAACCAGCTTTATTTTGCAAAACAATTCCCCAAACTTTGAACCTTGTGCCCCATTTAAATGCAGAAAATACATTTAAACACATGTAGTCCCTTTTGATTGTTCCATTGTACTTTACAGTCTTATTTTTTTTATTATATTTATTGTCAATAGATATTTTAATAACGCCAATGTTTTTACCATATTATCGAATTCAATAAACATTAAATATAAAACAACAGAATAGTAAAAGGTTTACATGAAATATATAATAAAATGTGCAATAACGAGCCCAGATCAATGCACCAAAGTGTTATCTGTGCGTCCGTAAGTCAGGTGTCTCTAACCAGGACACACAGATCTAAGTTTATGTGGGGAGTGGGGTCTAATTCACCAGAACACAAAGCTCAAGAAGACCAAGTTGTCAGTGCTGTCCTGTGGTTATGAGTGTACACAAAGCACTTCAGTGAGTCCACACCATAAGAGCATAGTCTACTTCAAAACACAAAGCATTCAAGCCATGTCCAGAGTCCAGAAAGAAGTTTGTTGCTGAACTTGTGAAGAACAGCGTTGATGCAGATGAGTGAATGAGTCTCTTCTTCTCAAGTGTTGCTCAGCTTTATTTGCTTAATATTTGAGTTCATGTGTGCTAGTTTCCAAAAGTCCATCAGTGATCAGTCAAAGTTCAGTCTGTGTGTCTGCTTTTGTGTGTTTCCACAGTCCTCAGCCCTCAGATCGGACTCTCTGCAGTGTTGACTGGAGGCTGTTTCTGGCGTTGCCACATGACTCCAGAGCCTTGTTGTTTCTGTGAAGGATAACACATACAGTTAGAGGAAGAAGTCTATACACACATTATTAAAATATATATGTATTCATTAAATTAAAATCTTTCAAAAGGGTAAATCCGGTAATTCTCAGATTGCAAACAAATCCCAGATCCTCAGATGTCCAGAAATACATCAGTGGGCCACACTGTTGCACATGTTCCTTTGTGACGATGCCCATGGGCACTGGAGTTTGAGTCATTGCCATATACTGTTCTGTTGCTGTAAATACGCAATAAAGCGCACAATATACTGTATATTTACTTAAAACCTATATACAGCTTTTAAAGGAAACTTCCTTTTAGAATAAAAAGGAAACCTTTATATTTGTTATCAGTTTTTAATGAAACTGGTCCGGCACTGAGAGTCGCAGACAGGCTAGTGAAGTCAAAAACTATTAAGAAATGGACTAATGCATTGTCGGTTTAAGTTTTTTTATGGGATTTGTTGACAATGTTCTGTTGTATTTCTGACAAAGCAAAGCTGCTCAAGGATCCGTTTGCTGCAGGGATGAAATCTTAAGGCTTATAACTTTAAGGATCAATCACCATGAATCCTTATTGTATGTCATAGAGCCAGGAAGTTAAATGTTAGCCCCATTAAAAGTGAAGGGTTAGCAAAACAACACAAATAATAAACCCATTCCAAAACAACAATGAGCAATCACCAGAGAGAGTCCACCACCAAGTGTAAAAACATTAATTACGTTCTTCATTCCCTGAAGATAGGATGGTAATCGTGGTATTTAGTACCTGGAAGCTGCCTGCTGATTGGCTCATTCTGTCACGCCCTTACCGGGACAGGAAGGCCTGCAGCACGGCCACGTTCTCTTTGGGGAAGTAGTCCTGTCTAACAACGTGCTCCAAGGCGTTGAGGTGGCCGGGAACCACGAGCACAGGCTTTACCTTGTCCTCGCTCTGGGCAGCCGAGAGGACAGGACGGAGGGATGGAGGGTGAGGACAGAAAAGAGAGGAGTGTTGAAAAACAATGGAAAGTGTAGTGCGAAGACAAAAGTGAGAAAAATCAGAGAAGAGAAATTTTAAAGGAAACAAAAAGGCATCTAAAGAGACTGTGAAGAACGACATATTTATGTGCCTTGGCAAACTTTGCTGAATAATCACTGATTAAACATACCTTCAGAAGTCCAAGCAGCACTAACAAAGATGATACAAAGTTGTAGCCTTGGAAAGACGGAGTGGCAAAGGCTTTCTTCAGAAGAGCATCTTTAAAGGAAAAAATGTATTACTATATATTACACATATTCTAAAACTGTCAACAAAAAAACATTTTAAATATATAGTGCCAAGCAACTTGACGATCATCTCTCATCACTTAGTGGTGCAGTCGTACTGTAGCAGATGTCGAGTCAAAAATAGATAAAAAGCAAAAGCTTTAACAGACCACAATGCAATTCAGCGACTAGAAATGTTTTCTTCTTGTTCAATTGGAGAGTGAAATTAATTCTGAAAATATTGAAGGTGACGAACCAAAGCTGTCAATGGACAAAGCTTCAGAGGTACCGGTAGGGCAAAACTTTTAACAGAGCTCTGCTAGCCATTTCCCTCTGTATACAGTCCTTGTGCAAAGCTAACCGGTTGCTTGTTTCAACTGCATATTTATCGTAGATACACTTATGTAACGCTTGGCATGAAAGTAAATAAGCATATCTTAAATGTCAAATTATTATTTCATAAATGTAAAAAGGAACTTGAGTATTTGTGTGGGGATCGACCTCATTCTGTGATCTCATTAGATGACTCCGGTTGGTAGTACATCAAAATAAATACATCAAAAAACACTGAAAGGCAGAAATGAATTTGTAATGCTACGAGGTTGCTCATCAGTCAAGCACTTCTCTCAGCAAAGGCATGTTCAACATGATATCAACTGTTGCAGACAAAGTGTCTCACCAATGCTCTCCAACACTGCATTCTTAACATCATTATTCTCCTCCTTGTACACAGACGCAATCTTGAGGAAGGCTTCAGCTGTTTTTGTAGCATCTGACACATCCACCTAGACACAGAGAGAGGCAGAAAAATGTACTGATGTCCACCCAGCTTCATGCACATTTCACCCAGCTTCATGCATCCTTTGTTCGTTTGCATCGAGTAAACATACAAGATACTTTGTAACAAGCTGAAATGTACATAAATGTGACATTTATTTTGCAGTTCTGTGGGTGAAAATTCAAACTGGGGTGTATGTACTCGTGTGTTTACCTGCTGCTCGATCAGCATCGCTCTCTTGGCCCCCAGTTTGAGCAGTTTGTCAGGGGACGGAAAGCTGAGGAAGGAGGAGACGTCTGGCGGCCGGGATGCTGATTCAGGGGTGGACAACTATGAGGGGAGGGGAGAGAAAAGAAAGTTAACTAAACCACAACAACAACAAATAAACACGTACACACACAGAATGAGTATTCCTTTTCCTTTACTAGATCTGTTTTGCCTCATTTCAGTGCAGAATTTATCTACAACTTGGAGGAACTCCTTCTACCAGATCCAGCCTTTCAGCTCTTTTTAAGAAATATCTAATGTTGTCAAACAAACCATGGTTTTACTAAAGACTTGTAAAAAGTGTAACTTGTGTTTGTCTGATTTGTAAGATTTATAAATTGTAATTGATTTCATGTATTTTGGTCTTTGGTCCTTTTATTGCAGCTGGAGCATCAAACTTTAATGTATGCACAGGTTATTAATGATTTACTTTTTGGGGTTATCTTTTGATTTGATGCCACACATCATCACCACACATTTATCTGACCTGGTTGCCATTGCTTTCCTCTTCCTCCTCTTCTTCCTCTTCCTCCTCTATTTCCTCCTCATCCACATCCTCGTCGTCTTCATCTTCTTCCTCATCATCATCGTCCTCGTCATCATCGCCTGGCTCGCCCTCGTCGTCACTGAGACAAAACAAAAAACACAGCACGTTAGTGAGGATTCTGGGATGAGAAGCATCTTTTTGAAGAACCAAAAGAACATTCGACAAAACCATGTGCACAGTCACTGTGGGGCGGTTTGCATCATTTTTTCCAGGCACTGATGTGAAACAAGTGATTGTATCTAACGGTAGAGCAGAAATAAAAAGCCAGACATGCTCTACTGGCCCCCCATGACCCACAAAAGCATACAGGTAATGAGAAAGGATGTATGGAGTTAAATATATAGACCACAGGTGCTTAAGTAGGACGTGATTACCTAAGTGATCCTAGAAGCTCGGCAATGCTCATGGCTTCCATGGCGTCTTTCAGAGCTTTGCAGCCATCCTCTCCTAGACAGTTACCTGAAAATCAAATCATTTTAAAATCAGCTTAGTCGGGGAAGATTAATCAAACAAAAAGAAAAAATCCAAATATCATCTCTACAAATGAAAGTCACCAACTCTTCTAGAACTATTAATAGAAAAAAACTTTCTAACAGATATTTTTACTTTTGAAAAGCTAGAGATGCTAAAATAACACACAAAATAGATGTGTGAAGAGCAGAGTTATCTCTTTGCAGTTTTTTACCATTTAGATCCAGTTTCTCCAGCTGGTCCCTGTTCTTTACTGCTTGTGCCACAGTCAGAGCTGCCTCCTCTGTAATCTCGCCAAATGACAGATTGAGTTCCTGTTAACAGAATATTTACTTAGTTAGGGAGAAAAATGTCAAACAATAGCTGGGGAAAAAAAGACAGAGGAATAAAGACCCTTTAGAATAAATTGAGGATAGATATGAAGTAGTGACAGCTCAGATCAGATCAGCTCAGATCAGATCGGGGGGTCAGTAGTGAACTACGCACTCACCTTTAGGATTGGTAGTCCCTCTGATACAGCTTCTGCAATAGCTATGGCTCCTGCTGGCCGCACCAGACAGTCTCCAAAGTTTATCACCTGGATGCTGCGGAGGTGTTTCAGGGCCTGAGAAGAAGGCACATATTATTGGCTACAGCCTTGAAGCCTAAAAAGAAAATTATTATGATGATGGACAAATTGGGGGATGGACAAATCGGTTTTTTGATAAGAAAGCTACATTGTGAATTCTTAGATAAAGGTGCAATTTATAACTGACCATCTTAAATACTGTATTGACCTCGGAATGCTTTAAACTACAGGCAATCACCTTTATAAGAATTATTACAACTAATTACTAACTGTATGTAGGAATTGACAGTATCTTTTAAACCTGAGGCCTGTGGTAGTATATCTTGGAGTAGAAACACACAGATGTATTTTAATATCATTACTACCTCATTCATACCGAATCTCTTGAACACATATTCCTGCTAAACTATGCTGAAATAGTTTTCCTGTCTGAATACTTACTTTGGAATAAATAAAGCGGACTGATGGTCTTTCCGTTTTTGTTACTTCATACATTTGGCCAATGCATGAGTAAATGAACAGTTATAAATATTGTTGTCTATTATAGACCTTTTAATGAATGCATTAGCTATGCATTTAGTTAAAGATAGCCGGGTCTTCATCACTACACATGGTTTGAGGCCATTCTAAATGGGTCCCCAGAGTACGAAGAAATTCAGGTGAAAAAATACTGATGAATCCTGGATTTGTGCTCGAAACGCTCATACAAGCGCAGATTTGTGTGCACTGTTTGTGAATGAAGCTCATTGCCTTGTCGTTCAAGGCTTGTGCACTATTGGACTTATCTATCTGACAAATTATAAAGTTGATGGGATATTTATTAGGGGATTCACTGTAAGAAGCGGGATTGTGAATTCATACAACAACATTGTAATGTACTAAATTAATTATTTATGCATTTCAGCAATCAGTTTGCCAAGGAGCATTTCCCTCTGAGCAACTGTCCACTCAATTGCCAACAGTCATGATATGACTGTCTTTGTACCTGAGCCATGGCGATGGCCCCCTTCTCAGTGAAGGTGTTGTCGTTGAGGTTGAGGATGCGGAGGCTTGCGTTGTGCTGCATGGCTTTAGCCAAAGCTGTCACACCAGGGTGATTGATGCCATTCTGAGGCATGTGAACTTCCTCCAGGCTGCCCATCAACTGTGAACACAAATTATTATCATAAGATTCAAATTACATAGCCAGAGTAAACTACATCAGTCTACATAACAGACTCTCACAGCTTTGAACAAGTATGTTCAAGTGGTCAAATAACTGACAATATGAGCTGCATTGATATAACCTGATCTGAGATCAATATTTGTATTCAATCATGCAAAGGGCTCCAGGAAGACAAGGTGTGTTAAAATCTCTCACATTGGTCTTATCATAATGTAGCGTGATGATGTGGCATTCTTCATCAGAGTAAACTTTGCAGTGTTTCACCAGAACAATCTGATGTAGTTCAAAGCTCAAGGGTATGTTACTCCTGTACCTGGAAGGCTTGAGCGAGGGCTGTGGCGCCGTCGTTCTCCAGGCGGTTCCTCCCCGCAACAAACACCTTCAGGCCGAGGGGGCACCCTCCGCACTGGATTTTTTATGGCACTGGGTCAAAGCAGCAGCCAAGATCTGAGGAGTCCATGAAGACAGATGTGAATTTTTACAGCCATTCCCACAGACTCTTTGTTCCAGCTGCTTTCAATAAATCAAAAACTTTGAAAGACCTCTCTCTCTCGCTCTAAAAACGTACTCAACTTTTTTACCCTCCACTGTTCATACAAAATTTACTCCAACTGCTATCAGGACTTCCACTTCAAATGACACTTGCAGCTACACTTTGGGTGACATTTCAGCTTTTTCAGTTCAACTAAATCGTCACCTCATCAGTTAAAGAACATTTTATGCATCATAATAATAGACTTTAGCAAAACAGTGGATTGCAGTGGACTCTAAAGGTGAACCTAATAACGTTACAACGGAGTGTCTATTACCGGAACCTAACAATGTAGGAATGGAAACATGCGTCATTTTAAAAGACGTTCCCATGACTTACCTTCCCCCCTCCGATGCCCATGCCACAGTTGTTGAGCCGTAACTCCTGCAATGTGTAGCATGCCTTGCTTTTGAGCAACTTCTCGATGCCCTTCACCCCATCTGGTCCAAACGCGTTGTCACTGAGGTCTAAAACGGTCAGCCTCGCACCGGCCAGCATCAGAGCGTCACCCAGTGCATTCTACAACACAAGGAGAGAAAGAGACAACATAAATGGCAGGGTCAGTGGGGCAGTGCACCAAAAACCAAAAACAACAAAGCTACAACTTTGTAATCATTTAGGAGTAGAACCAGGCATGGAAAGCGTGCAATATTTTAACACTTTCGGACTGGAAGCCTAAATTTGCAACAAGTTCAATAATGTTAAGGAGGAAGTTCATTAATTACCAAGGCAGCTGGGATCTCAGAGCGCAGGCGACCTGTGAACATGTCACTCCAATAACAGCGCTGAAGGAGAGAGAATGAAGAAACAGTGTCAGTGTCAGCTGAGATAATCATTAGAAAACTCACGCCATTATAAAGAAAACAAAAGCTCAATATGCGGTACAATATCATTTTCACTATTAGAGCCAAGACCAAAATAAGGATTAGTCGATCAAAAGAAAAAGTAATCTGCAAATATGTAAATAATTCATTAATTATCTCAGTAATTTTTGTTCAAGCAAAATTGTCAAACCATTTCATGTTTCAGGTTTTCAAAGATGAGTAATTGTTGCTTTACATGTCTTATGTGATAAGTAAGCGTAATAACTTGGAGTGTTGATAGGATAAAATAAAATCAATTTGTTGACATCCCCTTGAGTTTAATCGAATTATGATGGGAATCTTTGACAATGCGCTGATATCTTACAGACAAGTTCATGTTAATCAAGTAAAAATACCAAACATTTACTGGTTAGTATAAAAAACAGTGATGATTCTATTGAGGATGATCAATCAGGTCAACAAGAAACACTCCAAACCTTGAACTTGCTCTTTGTCTCCAGGGCCTTGGCGATGGCCTGTGCTGCCTCCACGCCTACAGTGTTTCCCTCCAACCTCAGAGCCTGTAAGTCATCGAAGTCCTGGATTTCCTTGACCATCTCCTCCACTGGAAAGAGGGAACAGAGAGAGGGGTTTAAAGTTGAGAAAGAGGGACGGTAGCGTTGAGACGTTATGATGAAAAATCATTCGAACCAAAACTTAAGTGTGGTAAAGCAATCATAGGCAGGATTTCTGGTACACATAGCATGCAGTGATGTCTGACACTCACCTGATTGGGCATCATCCAGCTTTCTTCCCTGGCCTTTATAGCTCAACTCTCCATCCTCTACTCTGGTCTTAGCCAGAGAGTCGGCCAACTCTGCAACACTATCTGTCGCCATCGGGACACCTGGGGAACAAACACGATTTACTTTTTATTCTGCTTCATGATAACTCTGATGTCCAGTGACAGAGTGGGTTTCCTCTGCATTCATTACCAATAAGAATGCAAACACAGACCACATATAGCAAGTCATTAAAACTCCAAACACACGGGACTATTGCACAGAAATGCATGGACATTTAGGCTTTAACTGCTTAGTTTTATTTCAGGGAAGCTAAGTCCACTTTTCTACTAATCTGCTACTGAAAGAGATGTTTTCACTGTGGGACAATCCACCCTAAAACAGTATTTACATTTGCAGTACGATATGCTGCAACTCAGATTTAATTCATAGATTTGAACATATCTCGTTATGCCATGAATAACATACAGACGGTGAAGATGTAATCATAAGGTAGGGGACACACCCTGGATCTCCTCCTGTACATCTAACTGAGTGTTTTTTGATAACATTAAAGCAGATCAAATCTTGCTGATGTCAGTCACTAGCCCCAATTCCTGTCTAAATAAACTCACAACACGAGTTTGAGTTGTAATATCCCTTCCACACACACACACACACACACACACACACACACACACACACACATACAGCCGCCGTGTTTTATACATGCTGATTTCACGAGCTGCATTCATAAAACGTGCATGTTGTTTTGGGGTAGATTTCCCCCGTTACGCAGCCGGCGGCTAGCTTTAGCCGAGTGCTGCTAACGGTATGCTAACTACACACACACACACACACACACACACACACACACACACACACACGCGTTGGTGCCGGGGGAGCTGGTATGTTGACAACCGTCGGTCAATAAGACACCACGTGTTTGTCAGATATGTATTAACTTAGTCCGGTTATGTGAAGGACCAGCGTGCCAGCTAGCTCGCACGGTAGCGTAGCGTGGGTCGCAGCGTGGCTGCTGGTCGGCCCTCTGAACCCGCTGACTACCCTCAGAGTTACCCAGACAGCATGTAGTCCGTTACTCAACACGTTAACCCGCAGTCTACTCCCTCTATGCACTGATATCCTGATATCCCGGTTACCGTTGAGTCCGGCGCTGTCTCACACTCCCGCTCGCTCTCTGCGTTCAAAACCGGACCAGGCACCAGGCGACCGCAGCGAGGGGACACAAGGGACTTGTAGTTCTATTAAAACTACAACGCCGCTGAATGCGTTCATGTTCGTGGGAAACAAATGTGAAAACGAAAACTTATTATTAATTTAATAACATATGGAAACCTTGTTTTTTGACCAATTAAATGTAAAAAAATAATACATTTAATTTATTTTTATTATGTATCCTTTTATCATAACTTTTGCTTTTATATTCTTACTGTGCAATAATAGTTAAAAATAGTTAAAATAGTTGTTGTTTTTTTCTCTGTCTGTAAATATAATATTTCAGTTATTGTTGTTTTTTCTACTGTTTTTTTTATTGCTTATTTATAATACTTGTTTTATTTTATTTTTATTTTTCATTTTTTATTTTTTATTTTTATCTTGTCTTCTTCTTCTATGTCTCTTGTGTGCACTTTACTCTCTGCTGTTGTAAGCCTGCAAATAATAAAGGATTATCTTATCTTATCTTATCTTCCTTAATGAAGCTGAATGAGGCCAATAAAGGACTACAATTTACCAGACAACACTTGGGTCTTTGGGTCATAGCGTCACATAAAGGAGAAGTGAAGCAATGAAGGAACACAGGTTGTGCAGGCATCGCAGGAGAGGACTGTGAGCAGGTTGTATCCACTGTTTACACAGGAAGAGCTGCCTGACAGAACGTGAGCAGGGCTGCTGCACGCTGCGTCCTTAAAGGGCCAGTGTGCAGGTCTGCAGCTGGCTCGGGATGAACGAGGGCTGCTGGGAATCGAAACTTAACTGCGGGCTGAAGTCAGTAACAGAGCCTCGAAGGGAGTCTTCCTCCTCGGCTCGCTGTTTACCAGCGTCTGCTCGACCTCCCAGCTGCAGAAAGTTGGACACTGAATGACTTTAAACATCTATTTGGTTCAATGAACTTCCCCTCGCTTCTCTAGGTAGGTGTGTCTGAGGATATGTGTTGGCTCAGGGTTTGCATGTTGGTTTGATTTAGTAAGTCCGGAATGAACGTAAAGCCGAACTCGGTAAGTGTCTTTGCACGAGGTGACAAAGGTGTTTGTTTCTTAACTTTCTGCTCTTGGAGGAACTGGGTTTACCCTTCATAGCACCACCACCACAACATCAGGCAGTCTTAGCTTCTAACTTCACTGGTTGTCTGTTTATCTTCTCCTCAGATACCAAGCATGGACCCTGCCAGACACAAACGCAAGGAGGAAATAAAGAACTCTCTGAAGTTTATACAGTGAGATGCTTTTTTGTTTGATTGAGTTCACCCTGGCAGAAAGTGAAACCTTCCATGGCCACGAATGACTCACATCCTTGATAACCAGTTGTCTCAGAACTTTTCTAAGCAAGTTTACATCTTGTGTTCTAGGTCTTCGCTGGCTTATCCGGATCCTGAGGGCTACCAGGTACCAGCTGTTATTACAAACACAAAGATGTTATGTCTGTCTCCACTGTCTCTTTACTCTTTCGCTCTGGGATCTATGCACATTATGAAATCACAGACTTCTATCTATGCTCTCTGTTTTGTTTTTCACTTAAATTCCTCTTTCTTTTCTCTCCTAATATCTTTTAGTTCATTCCTGGCTGCATCTTTCCTTCGTTGCTCTTCAGATTCTTTTAAACTCTAACTTAATACTCAAATTACTCACTCGGAAAGCGATACCTATTGTTGTAATCATTTCTCTTGTTCACAACTATTGTACAGATTGACATGAAATTTTGCACCAACATTTATTGTTTGCAGAGGATGCAGAGGATGAATCTTACTGTTGTTGAGATAGTTGATGTTCTCTTTTTTTTTTTTTTTTTATTTTTTTATATTTTATGGATCTGCACCAAACTGTTTATAGACATTTATGGTCTCCAGATGATGTATCCTAATGACTGTTGCGATCTGCTCACCTTTCGTGACCTGGCGTGTGACTAAACACTTGCTAATCCAGTGATATTTCTAACAGACAGTATGAACGGGACAAATGTTTAAAACAACCAATTTTGTGGGCGTCGGGGTATTTTTGAATATACTTTATTCATCTTTTACTCCTTCCTCATAGGACTTCCTGACCCGATTAGTTTGCAACCTTCTGTATGAGGGCAACGCCTCGTTCAGAGACGGGGAGTGGGAGCAGGCGGTGAGAGAGTTCAGTGAAGGCTTGAATGTCTCGCACTATGCTGCAGCAGAGGAGATCCAGATCCCAGAAGCCCTGCTGGAGAGCCTGTATGTGAACCGGGCAGCAGCCTACCACAGCATGGTAAGACACATCTGGTCCTGTGTGTTTCTGACACGCCGTGTCCGTTTTGCAAACAGATTGTTTCAGTGAGTATGAGTCTAGCTCAGAAAGACACTTGAAGCAAAGATGTAGACTGCTGTTTGTCAAAATACATGCAGCTGTGAGTAGGGCTTCTACGGCTTGTGACAAAGGCTTTTCCACACCCAAAACCTGATCGGTGCATGACTCAGTCACTGGTAGAGCCAGTTAAAAGTGGATCAACCTTTTAATAACTCTTAATCTGAAATATCCAGTTACATACCAGTGGTTAGTCCACTACAGTTTTTGCTACATTTCAAAGAATCAATAAAATATTTTTTACATAAATGATATGTAAGTTATTATAATGCCGCAGAGGGTTAATTGCATATTTCTCTTCAGGACCAGATTGAAATATCACAACTATTGTAAAGATCGCCATTAAAGTTTGT
This sequence comes from Anoplopoma fimbria, assembly GCF_027596085.1. Lineage (NCBI taxonomy): Eukaryota > Metazoa > Chordata > Actinopteri > Perciformes > Anoplopomatidae > Anoplopoma > Anoplopoma fimbria. Next base: position 23,621,391 of record NC_072459.1, on the reverse strand, counting down.
GCTTAATTTGATGGTCCCCAGAGGATAAGTCCCAATTACTTTGATGACCCCCTGGCTTTTGCTTAAACGTCATTCAGACGTTTGTGATTTGGATGCATTGCCTTGAAATTTGATTCAGACATTAATGTCCCCCTCAGGCATAATTTGTTATAACTCCAATATTTTGGTTAATGACCAGATACTTGCGAAACTTATGACATTCCCAACATCCTTCTAAAAATTAGAAAATCAGATGTTTGTGTTTATCCGTAGTATATTTAGCAGATAGTCCTGGCATCGATAGATAAATTCAGTTCAACACTGAAATTGGAAAAATCAAAACCTTTGACCTTTAGAAACAGTTAGAAACAGAATTTGGACTATTAACTCAGTATATAACTTTTATTTTTACAAAGCAGGCTTTTCTTTCCTCACAATCCGTCACACCTGAACTATAAGGTTTCTTCCAGAAAATCAAACCAATCTGACTGAGACTCTGTCTTTTAACCATGTCCTGTATCTTCATCTCTCGTGTCTCCCACAGGGGGAACATGAGCAAGGCGTGAAGGACTGCGACAGAGCTCTGAAAGTGTGTAAAGAAAGCCGCAGTGCGCTGTACAGGAAGGCACTTTGTTTGAAGGAGCTCGGGAAGTACAAGGAGGCCTACAACTGCACCACCGACTGTCTGCTCGTTACTCGTCTGGTAAAGGAAAGAGACAATTTGGACAGCTGATGCTTATAGGGATAAGAAACTGATTTACATAAATCAACAACAAATTTTGTACAGACATTCATGTTCCTTTCAGGATGAACCCTAATGGATTTGGTGATCCCTAACTTTATCAGGCTCACCAGCAGGTCCACAATTGCAGTATGTCCAATACTTTGGTGTATTTCTAAAAAATAATGACATTCTCATCAACCTCAGCTGTGCTCATTTTTTCTCTTTTGTGCTGGTTAGCAAATGTTACCATGCTAACATGCTAATCTAAGATGGTGAACATGGCAAACATTGTGCCATTTCACCCTGTAAACATCAGCATGTTAGCGTTGTCATTGTAAGCGTGTTAGCATGTTGACGTGAGCATTTAGCTCAAGTTCAGCCTCACAGAGTTGCTAGCATAGCTGTAGGCGCTAAGCCTTGTTTCCTAAACTTGTACATCTCAAGGCATCATAGCGGTTGGTGTTTGCTTGGAAGTGATGAAGACACTCATCTCCATCACATTATCTTCATGATTTCAATTTTTTTGCTTCAAAACTAAAAGGATAATTGTCACTTGTTGTGTTTAGGATTCGTCAGACACCGGAGAGAAACAGTTGAGTTAAAGTCAAAACGCTTTATTGCAAGCTTTGTGAGAGTATTACATTTCCGGCAATTATACGTGCACGGTCCTAATGATGGATGTCTAACAAAGTTAGAGTACCAAAGTAAAAAAGGCGCTTAACACACGGTGCGCAGTGGATTTCATAGGTTCTCCTTAGGGAGCCTATTGGTCAAATATTAAAGTAGCAGGCGGAGCTTGTTTTAGCTATAAGCGGCCTGGTTGGAGCTCTGGGCATATCCGCCCACACTGGCTCACGTCCCATTGGTTGCTGTCATCTTTCAGTGTGTGTGTATGTTGTCGAGTGCACATGTGCGAATCTGGTGTGGACGGGTTTTATTGGGCAATCTGTTCTATCTCCTTATCTTTATTACTTGCCTGTCTTCTACAGAGAGGGTATTTTCCTCGTAGAGTACGACTTTGCCTACTCCTTAAGCCAGGTGGTTGTTTCATCTTGTGTGTGTGTCAGGCCCTCCCTGGCCTGATGTGCATTTATATATGATTCATCATTTGTATTTGTGTGTGTCAGGCCCTTCCTGGCCTGGTGTGGCTGTTCAAAGTTGGTGTGTAGACGCAGGGATGCTCCCACGCCGTTTCTGACCTTTTGCAGCACCTTTCCACTCTTTCTGAGTGCCTGAGCTTACGTGTAATAAAGTAAAACGTGCTTGTTAAGACAGCTGTCATGGTTACTTTATGTTTGTTAATACAACTGTCATGGCTATCCTATATCACTAATAAGGTGAAGTGTGTTGTTTAACACTGCTGTAATAAGGTGAAGTGTGTTGTTTAACACTGCTGTAATAAGGTGAAGTGTGTTGGTTAATACTGCTGTCATGATTATTTTATATTACACACTTATCTTGTGGGTTGGATAGATGCTAAAATGTGTAACATTATAGCATTAGTTACATGAACAGTTAATGCAAGACACAAGACGAGAAAGGGTTTTTTGGAACAGTTCCAAGATGGTTCTAAGTGGGTTACACTACATGGTACCTACATGGTTGTGCAATGTATTAATGTATTCTTTGTCTGTTTAACTCTTAACAGGACAAACAGGTGAATGAGCTCGCACAGGAGCTGGCCATCCATCTGGGACTGAAAAATCGGAAACCATATGTCAGCGTAAAGGTTAGTAATAATATTAAGTTTTAGATTTTGTCCACTAAAGAATGTAAATAAATAATGGTAAAATATTTTCTCAGCCTTCAGCTCTATCATGGTCAGATAGGATGCAGTCTAGGGGTGGGCATGGATAAAATGTTGTATCACGGGAAGTCATTTCATATTGTGATAGCAGTGTATACATCGTGACTTGAATTTTTTTTGATTGTCCACTGAATTGAATACCTTAAAATCACATTAAAGCAACATAAAAAAAAAAATGTTTGTCCAGGTTTTTTATACATATAGTAGATACAATTATCTGATTATTGGTTGTCTCACTGCATATTACATCATATTGTCTGTTATTGTGTCTCTTGCAGGAAGGAGGAATTATCACGAGAGATGTCGCTAATGGAAACATGACTGCTGAAGCCATCAAGGCAAGTTCTGTATTATCTCTAGCTTTCACCAACAAACATTAGAAAAAAAAAAATATGATTCAAAATCACAATGTTTACTAACAAAAAGGTTTCGGTTTCTTAGCTGACATGATTCAGTGTCATTGATGCATGTTTTTCAGATTTTTCTTTTGCCGAGCCTTTATTCATATGCTCATATATTCATACGCTCATTATATTTGTTTTTATTTTAGTAAAAATGCTTTTTTATCCTTCTCACTTCCAGGTGTCTGGTGCTCTTGTAGGAAATGGTTTGAATCCTCTGCGTGGCCTCGTACCAGGTGTGAATTCCTGACTTTGACTTGTTAAAAATTGTGTTGCCTTAACAATACAGGCAACATGTATGTCCCTTCATATGTTTTCCTTGATAAAGTTTGTGAATTATGTGAAAGAAAATTACAACTAAAATATAAAAAGAACCCATACTGCTTCTCTTTAGTCAGTTTTCCCAGCATGCCTCAGTCCTCCATTCCCTCCCCAGTTCCCAGCTACCACCAACCTGCTGTCTCCTCAGTTCCTGACACGTTGAACACTTTGGAGGACTCGGAGCTGATGGGAGACGATTTGGACAGTCTGCTCGACTGCTTCCGTAATGAGACGGAGCCAACTGAGGTAAAAATCTGCGTTTGTGCTGTGTTTGTCCTTGCAGACCAGTAAACTAACTTGTGTCAAGGATAGTGGAATGAAGGTGTCCTTTGTTGTAAAGAATTTCGCTTTCGATCCCTTTTTTCCCATCACTTTCACTTTTTATCTGTTCTAAAATTAAGTCATTATTACATGGTGATGCAGTTGAAATATTTTCTCAAGTGGTAAGCTCCAAGATTATATATTTTGAGATACAAAAAAAGATGCAAAACAGCATTAACTTAAGAAGACAAAAAAAAAGCAAACATCATGACTTATGAAACGGATAATATGCATTTGCTTGCATTTTTATTTAAAAAAGGGACTGAAACAGTAGAGGTCAGACGTTAAAAAGGAAAACATAATCATACATTTTCCTTTAAAGCTGTATTAATTGCTTTTCCGGCCACTAGGGGGCAGCTGAGCAACCTGTCCTATCAATTTTGGCATTAGTAAAGTATTAGTAAATTATCACTTACTTACATATCCATCAGGCACAGAGCGACATTTATCCAATATAAGTCCAATATTCACTCTATTTTAAGCTCTATGTGGATCTCCGGCAACACCTGAGGGAAATATCTGGCTATTTAGCAGCTAGATGTTGCACTTTCTTCACCAGTTATTTGCTAACATTGTCTGTTGGTGCTGGTCAGGTATTTTTTAGCAGGTTTATCAGTCAGAGCTTTTCCACTAGAAACAATAGCTAGAAACAAATTTGATGATTGCAAAACAATAAGCTGAAAAAAAGATCTGCAGAGCTGAGGGAAACTGCAGAGTCGGGTAATAATCCTCTGTGAGGTCACCACTATGAGTGTCCCCTTAATCAATTGCTCCGTTGTTTATGTAATAATATTGTCATAAACGTGTTGCATTTCCCAGCAGTTGTCAGCCAACATCCATCAAAACCTTCAAAGGAATACTTATTACATTCTATTCCATTTCACATTTTTTTCATCCATCTTCACTCCAGTTTCTTTGTCCATGTTTTCCAGACCCCCACCCAGGCAGCACCCTCAATCCCACACAGGACTTCCACTTGCAAACGCACCGTCCCTGTAGTCCTGCCTGCCCCAACACCCCAGCTACCACCGGCCTTCTTCAGCTCGGCCATCAGCCAACTCAACTCCCTGGACTCCTTTTCAGTCAGTGGGTACAGCACCACAAGTGGAACACTGGATGCCCTAGACTACCTCTTGACCTCTGGCAGTGGAGGTGACGCAGGTGCCACAAATTTAGCTCTGACCTCCGAGGCACTGGATGTTCTGGATGGCCTCGATTCCCTGGACGACTTCTTGGATACGATTCCAAGTGCTGCTCGAATTGAGTCCAAAACAGAACTTGATGCCGGGGAAACGTCCCTTGATGATTTGCTGGATGAACTTGATCCTCTGAAGACCGTCTCTGATGCAGGCCGTCAGAATGGGGAAGTCCCTAAAACTGGCGTGAAAGCTGTGAACGTGCTGGACTCCCTTGATGCCCTGGACTCGTTTCCCTCAGTGGAAGGTGTTGTGGCAGCCTTGCCACCAATCTCCAAGGGGGGAACAGGTCTGGATACACTCTCTGATTTCAGCTCAACTGGTGATTATGATTTCTTGGTGACTTATTATATTATTGGCAAAGTTGGAGGCCTGTTATATAACGGTCATACCAGCATGTAGCAGATCAATAGAAGTTTGATGCTGCTTTTTCGCTCAAATTGTTTCATTTGAAGGACTTACAAAGAGAAAGCCCCCAGTTTAAAATGAAAAGTATCTGATTATTTGCTCCAAAAAAATCTGAAAGAATTAACTTCATCATTTATGCCCAGTTACACTAGAAATGTAGGAAACGGGTACAATGGGATATGAGAATAAACAAAATTTAAAGTGTTTTTTTCTGTAACTTAAGTGTTCCCCCTTTTACAAACGTTTTGTGTCTGTACATGTTGTAGACCATTTACTACAAAGTGTGTACACATAATTCATCATTTATTTATTTCATTGCTCCTCAGGTATCACATGCTCTCAAACTGCTGCAGCTCCAGTAATGCGTTCTCCAAAGAAAAACTACAAAGTAAGGCTTGATTATATGGATTGTGTTACCTGCTCTGTGGTTGTCTGTTTTGTTAGCATTGACTGAAATCTTATTCTTACCATTGCAACACAGGAGAAGAATAACCCTGCTCTGGTTTCAGCCTCTAACCCGCTGTCCTCCACTCATGAGTTCCTTCAGGCCTGCTCTGCCTGTTTCCCTCGGACAGGTGCGTTAGTGGTTCAGCTCTGTCTCAAACTAACTGTAGTGTAGCAAGAAACCACAATGATCACAATGATACTTTTAACGTTGTAGAAGCCCTGGCAGAAATGCAAAAAAACTATTAAGAATACAGAATTTTGTTATGAAGTGGAAGTACCAAAAATGCATGGTGCTTCCTACTACTTAAAAATAACCCTCCACCGTTTTGTTTTCAGGTCAAGGCATATATACATTTGTTCACAAGCCAGACCTGGTCCACAGCTGTAAGCAAGACATTCTGTTATGCAGATTCAAGTCAGGTTATCCATCCGAGTGGACCAGAGTACGACAGATTCCTAACTGGAGTACCTTCAGCGGGCCGTTTGTACTTTGCAGGGGTAAGTAACTCAATATCAAATGGATGAAGATGTCTCCCGGGGAATTGTCTGTTGGACTTCATTGTTATTTTTTAGCTAAAACTTATTTGTGTAATGCATGTTACATGAATACGGAGTGTATGTCTCCGTGCAGTTGAAAATAACCTAAGTACAGTATGTTTGCATGAAACACTTTAATCTGGCGTCAAATACATAAAAAAAAAAAACGTAAGTATTTTTGTCTAAATTGACTTATGTTCAAATGGAACTACGCTGTTCCTTAAAAGACAGCCAGAGACAAAAATCAGGGTTCCCAAGTGTCCTTGAAAACACATTCTTGTTTTGAAATGATTGTTTAGAGAGTCGGAAAATAGTGAATGGGAAGCCAGGGTTAAATCAATGAGTGGCAGCCCAAAACACCAGCTACAGTGGATATAAAAAGTCTACACACCCCTGTTAAAATGCCAGGTTTTTGTGATGTAAAAAAATGAGACAAAGATAAATCATGTCAGAACTTTTTCCACCTTTTTAATGTGACCTATAACGTGAACAAAACAATTGAAAAACAAACAAAAAAAATAAAAAACTTACAATAACCTGGTTGCATAAATATGCACACCCTTAAACTAATACTTTGTTGAAGCACCTTTTGATTTTAATACAGCTCTCAGTCTTTTTGGGCAGGAGTCTATTAGCATGGCACATCTTGACTTGGCAATATTTGCCTACTCTTCTTTGCAAAAGCGCTCCAAATCTGTCAGATTGCGAGGGCATCTCCTGTTCACAGCCCTCTTCAGATCACCCCACAGATGTTCAGTTGGGTTCAGGTCTGGGCTCTGGCTGGGCCATTCCAGAACTTTAATCTTCTTCTGGTGAAGCCATGCTTTTGTTGATTTGGATGTATGCTTTGGGTCGTGCTGAAAGGTGAAATTCCTCTTCATCTTCAGCTTTCTAATGGAAGCCTAAAGGTTTTGTGCCAAAATTGACTGGTATTTGGAACCGTTCATAATTCCCTCCACCTTGACTAATGCCCCGGTTCCAGCTGAAGAAAAACAGCATGATGCTGCCACCACCATGCTTCACTGTGGGTATGGTGTTCTTTGGGTGATCTGCAGTGTTGTTTTTCCAGTGAATTCCAAACATACCTTTTGGAATTATGGCCAAAAAGTTCAACCTTGGTTTTATCAGACCATAACACATTTTCCCACATGCTTTTGGGAGACTTCATGTATGTTTTTGCAAAATTTAGCCAGGCTTGGATGTTTTTCTTCGTAAGAAAAGGCTTCCGTCTTGCCACCCTACCCCATAGCCCAAACACATGAAGAATACGGGAGATTGTTGTCACATGTAGTACACAGCCAGTACTTGCCAGAAATTCCTGCAGCTCCTTTAATGTTGCTGTAGGCCTCTTGGAAGCCTCCCTGACCAGTTTTCTTCTCGTCTTTTCATCAATTTTGGAGGGACGTCCAGTTCTTGGTAATGTCACTGTTGTACCATATTTTCTCCACTTGATGATGACTGTCTTCACTGTGTTCCACGGTATATCTAATTCTATTGTACCCTTCTCCTGACTGATACCTTTCAACAATGAGGTACCTCTGATGCTTTGGAAGCTCTCTGCGGACCATGGCTTTTGCTGTAAGATGCAACTAAGAAAAGATCAGGAAAATCCTACTAGAACAGCTGAACTTTATTTGGAATTAATCAGAGTCACTTTAAATGATGGCAGGTGTACTGACTACTATTTAACATGAGTTGCACAATGTGATTGGTTAATTCTGAACACAGCCACATCCCCAGTTATAAGAGGGTGTGCACACTTATGCAACCACATTATTATTATTTATTTTTTTTCCTAAAAGATTTCAGTTTGTTTTTCAATTGAATTGTTCACGTTATAGGTCACATTAATGGTGGAATAAGTTCTGACATGATTTATCTTGGTCTCATTTTAACGGGGGTGTGTAGACTTTTTATATCCACTGTAAATACTGGCTAACGGTTCTTATTCACTTAACTAGCGTATCTCTTCAAATTCGTTGCTGCGTTATTTTTTTCAGGTAAAATGGATCATAACATGACATGAAATGTTTATCTTCTGTAGCGGTGGGAAACCTGAAAATGTCTATGGATGTTTCATTGAGTTTGACAAGATAATTCCTTTTACAGACCTTTGGAATGCAAAGAGAGGAGGTCACATCTCAGGATGTCAGACTTGAGGTTGAGGTCGCACGTCCCGTTGTATTTTATGGCAAGGGTTAGACTGTTTGTCTATTCTCGAGAGGGAACTCATAGTTAATCATTTGTTGACGGGCTGCAAAAGGGAGAACTTCCAAATAGCTCTTTGTGCTCTGCACATCGGGCTGGGTGTCAATATAGTAGGATTAACAATATCTGAAATTCATTACTAATGCCAAACAGATACTTTTGTGAATACCTTAGTTGAGCAGATTTTAGCCGTTCTATCCGCATTGCAGTATAGACACTAAAATCCATCTGACACACAATTCTCTCTCTAACGGTCGGTCAATCACCCCAATACTTTGGTCCAGTCTGAAATATCTCAACAGCTACAGATAAACATGGTGCCCAGAGGTTGGATACTAATGACTTTGGAGAACCTCTAACTTTTCATTTAATGCCACCAGCAGGTCAAAGTTTTTATTTATTCTGTGAAATTTATTAACTTTGTCTCCTACAAAACTAATGATGTTCCCCTCAGCTTTACTTTGTTTTTGACCATATTAACAAATGTTAGCATGCTAGAATGCTAAACTAAGATGGTGAACATGTTAAACATTATACCTGCTAAACATCAGCATGTTAGCATTGTCATTGTGTATTATATTATCATGCTGATTTTAGCATTTAGCTCACAGCAGCATAGAGCTGTATGTGTTTGACTGAGCAGACCACATCATGACATGTTGGGGGTAGTAGCAGTTCAGGGCCCATCCTGTCGTAAATTGAACTATAAATTGCCACTCCCTTTTACCATTAGTTCTCTCTTTTAGTCTTTGCAGAGCTGTTTCCTGACTCTGATATCAGGGGTCAGATCACAATGTCAAATTGTTGTCACCTACACTGTTTTCTTCCTTTAACCAGGTGACCATCTCTTTGAGATTCATCATACTTTGCAGTTGTGTCAGGGAAGGCAGTTTGGATTCATAGGATAAGACTTGGTAGTTTTGGGGAAGGCACCCTATGTGAACAAGGCAACCGTCCTCTCCAACTTGATTGGTCAGAAACGGACCAGACATGGAACTGTTGATGAGGCATGAATTCGGTGGAACGGTTGAAGGGGGAACTTCTTAAAAAGGGTTTATGTCACACATGACCGTAGATGTGACAGAATGACCTTCCTACTTTCTTTCATGTCAGAGCTGCTGAAGTCCGGTGATTTGGGCCTCTGCAAGTACGGGGAGCAATGCACGTTTGCCTACAACCAGCTGGAGATAGACGTTTGGACGGAGGAGCGGAAAGGGACGCTGGACAGAAACCTGCTGTTTGACACATCAGGTTTAAAACTGGACCCCGTCAACAGCATCATCCGCCTTCTGCAGGAAAACAAGGGCATCTTCATATTCCTCTGTCAGGTCGCTGCTCTTATACACTTTTCTAATAATAACAACAATAATAATAATTATTATACAAACATGGTTTCATATCTTGAGTCATGTTTGTTTTACTTAATTACATATACCTATTATTACCAATTTATACCATTTTTTTTCTGTCTTTAACTCTTGTAACTGAGCACAAAATACAGTCCCAGTTGTATTGTGTATTAAAAACACTATGTATTATCACTATCTATGTTTTTAACCTTCATATGCCTATGTGTGTTGAACATTCACACAGTTTTTTATTGTACCATAGTACATGTATTCATTAATATTCATTTATGTTGCGTCAAGACAGTCTTCTCATAATATCCAAATGTACTGTCTTCTTTTGTTCCATCCTTTCCTGTATTTCTTGTCTCTAGGAATGCTATGACGGTAAACCTAGAATCATCAGTAAGCGCAGTAGAGACGATCACACCATCTGCTCTAACCTGAAAGCTCGCCACACGTTCGATGCCAATAAGTGAGCATGTTTACAACAAATGTGCCACTAAGAGTCCTCATCCTCGTTCCCTCGCTCATTTCACTCATATGCCAACTCTTTACTTCTTGTGTCTTTCTCTCCATCTTAAACACAATTGGATTTCTCCGTCTTTGCATGTCAGGTGCTTGGCGTTTGTGGTGCGGACCCACAGCGTGAACTACAAAAAGGTCCGACCGCTGAGCGTCCTGTGCCACTTGGATTTGTGCCGTCAAGCCATCCGGTACGGCTGCCTGAAAGAGGACAGCTGTCATTATGCCCACTCCGTCATAGAGCTCAAAACCTGGAGGGTGCAGAGCGACACAGGTGCAGTCTATCAGACACATATACATATATCTATATATAAAAATAACAAAATCAAGAGAATTAAAATTGTATTTGTCCACTTGAATAGGTATATTCAAACACTGATGAACGCTAGTAATAGTATGTGCTGTTTCTCATAACATTTGCATATGCTTGTGTTATTTTCAGGTATCAGCCCTGATGAGATTGTGAAAGTATCCACAAAATATATTGAAAAGCAGGAGCAAAACTCAAGCAAACAAGGAAATAGAGTAAGAAACCAATTTGATCATTTCGTAGTTAATTTTAGCTGATGAAACTTGAAAAATGAAGAGGAAATGTTGTATCTGTATTGTGATATCATTTTAAGCAGCTGTCTTCCGGAGGTGATGGGAGCAAACCAAGAGGAGGAGGAGTTGGGAAGAGCCCGAACATGAGGATGAAGTTTGCCTGTGCTCAGTGCATGCGGGACGGACTTATCAGTGAACCAGACAAAGCCCTGAAGCACTGCAATGCAAAAGCCAAGCACACGTGAGTAAAAATAATGAGCTCACTTCCTATGCAAGTTTGGAAAAGTGTATTCAATTATTTATCTATTGTATAAATACACCTGAGATTTTATCAGAAATCTTATATATAAATCAGCCAGATATTTTTAAGCCTGCTTGAAAAAAAGATGAAAGGTTGGATGTTGTCAATGTATACACCTGGTAAATCACAGACATTCACAATGATCCATCAGCTTTCCAGCTCCATATCTGTCAATGTCAGCGTCTGTCCTCTTCTTGTGTTGTCACCTTCAGGTGGACTAAAGAGAGATGGGTACTGCTGGTCAAGTCCATGGAGAAAAGTAAATGGGTTCAGGTCCGACCGCTGCCACATGCCAAGAACTTCCCTGTGCAGTATGATGTAGGTGTGCCTCCTCTAGGCTTATGCACTTTAATACAACAAGTTTCAACCAAGGGTAATGATCCATCAAAGACATTCCCACATTGATTAGAAGGGGTATTCCCCAATCTTTCTTGCATTTCCTGTCTTCTGTGTTTATCATATTTTGTATAGCTGGTGCTTTTTAGAAATGAAGTGTGTAAGTTTGCCTGTTTTTGTGGTGTCTGTTGAAAGTTTGTATTGCAATTTAACTTAAGTTCTCTCCTGGCAGATATGCAACCAGATTTTGAAGAAAAGGAAGTGTAACTACTCAGGGAACTGCACCTTTGCTCACAGCCAAGAGGAGAGGGAGATGTGGATGTATATGAAGAATAATGACTGTGAGTTATTAAACTAGTGCTTTCAACAGAGTATGCAACTGATTTAGCATTGCACGAATAGAACATTGTCGGATTCACAGTACAGAAAAAATCTAATATGATGCTGAATCAAAGATATCGTCTTTTTTTATTACACGTGTTCCTCCTCCTTGTCCAAACAGGAACATACATTACCCACAATGCAACTAAATCACTGAGATCTCAGTCAGAGCTGTGTTATGCTAGTAGCCGTTAATTAAAGCTTGAGCTGCTAGCAGAGAGCAGAGGGCTACAGATACAGCCTCGAAATGTTGCTAAAATGGCCAGAAATCTAGATGGAAATCTTTAACTTTATATGACAGATTTGTATTTGTGTATGTAGTGCGGGAAATGCAGCAGATATATGACATGTGGCTGTCATTAACCACCCACAACCGGCAAGCAGATGGAGCCATGCTCACCCAGCCGGTCCCAGAAGAAAAATGTATCGTCATGCCCACTGACTATGCTGAACCAATGGTGGGTACAGTTTGTTTACCAGTGCAGTAAAGTCAAAGACCAGAAACACCTGCACCAAAAAGCAAAAAACATTCACATTGTGTTTCCTGCCAATGCATAAGAAGAAGATGATGATGACTCTTTTTTATTTTTTTTAAGAATGGTTTCCACTGTCGTCTGTGTGGTAAGCACAGTAACGGTGAGCGGCAGTGGCAGCAGCACATCTCCACTGAGAAACACAAGGACCGGGTGTTCAGCTGTGAGGGAGAGGACGAGGCTCTGACGTGGAACTACCGTTTCCCTGGACCATGCATTGAACTCTGCCCCAAGTAAGACCATATCAACTTATAAAGGATATGTCATGTGTTTACAGCTTGGTTTTTTAAAAGATGCTAATGTGTGACAGGTTTGATGGCGGCTGTCCTGACGGTGTGAGCTGCGACTACGCCCACAGCTTAGAGGAGCTGCAGGAGTGGACTGAGAGACGAGATTTCCTGAGACAGAAGCTGAAAAAAGCCAGGGAGGACATGCTCATCATGCCTGACGAGTTTGACTTTGGGAAGTTCAACTTTCTACTTCAGGGCTGAGAATATATATATTTTTCAACATTCTAAGCCATTAACTGCCAAACTAGCCTTTCAGTTTATGAAGAGTTTTCAAATCATGACCAAAATAAAAAAGGTGATGTGATCAGCTGTTTATACAATTTGCCTGCCAAAAGAGGGCTTGACATAATTCATGAAACACATGTATTTGCATTCTCAAACATGCCAAATACTCCTTACTCTAAATATTTAAATTTCCTCTTACTGTTCGGAAAATCAGAGCCACTTTTTGCTGTTAAGCTTAAACATCAGTAGAAAAAGTACTCGTCATTGTGAAGGTAAGGCTCACGTTGATGCCACTTTTAAAAACACAGCAGATACAAAGACACACTGCTCATCACAATATTCATCAAAGATTCATGTTTAATCATACATGCAGCCGTTTAGATTTAGAATTGTTTTGTTCTTTTCCCTTCTGTTTGTGTTCTGTTTTAACAGGTATAATACGAGTATTATTGACATAGCTTTCATTCTACAATTCACTCTGAGAGAGGATGTTCAAGGCCTTGACTGGGCATTAAAATACTCCCAAAAAAAATATTTTTCTTAATAAAAAGTCTTAATAAAAATTGTCAAGTTCACTTCTGACTTGTACTTTAGCAAAGACATATTTGTTTTTGGTGTTATGCTTTGACTTTCTGTAATTTATGTGGAGCATAGGTATATTATTCTGGTTAATAATATTTTCATCACAGACTGATGTTGCTACATTGGTCAGATCATTATCATGAGACTTAATAGTTTTGCTCATAATTTAAATGAAGACTGCTTTCTAGTTAAACCTGTGAACCAGCCACCACCTTATTAGCGCAGTACCCAGGCATGCCACTAGATGGCCACGGAGCCTCCTCTGTGGAACAGGTTTGTTGTTGTGCTCGGGTTAGAGCCCGCCCCTCGCTCTCTCATAGGCTGTGAACTGTGTCTGACGGGCAGGTCTCTGAACGAATCAACATGCTCCGGGGCGGGGGGGCGTGGCTACCTTTGCCAATTATAATACCACTTGTTCGGTCAGACGCTTGCGTCCCCGTGATGTGAGTTACTGCAAAGTTTGAGCGTCTCTTACTCAGTTAAACTCGTCTTTCATACGTAGATACTTTAGCAGGCAGTGCATCATGTCGACAGCCAACCAGACCATCTTTGGAGACGGGAACGACGTCCCTGATCTCCTCAGGTCCTTGGCTGACTATCCGTTTTCCTTCCCTGGCTTTGATGACACCGGTAAGAATATTTTCAGGTGTTGAAAACGGTCAAAGCTTTGCACATGTTATCAAAATGTAAAGTATTGTAAGTGCAATGTGAATGTATTTATAATATTATATTATTGAGTCACCATTTACTCTGTATTTCTGTGACTAAACATAGTGTGGATTTTACCTAATTGTAGCTTATATTTGCTTTAGCTCCAGTGGCCATTCTAGTTCCTAATAAGAAATGTAACTGTTGAGGCTCTAAGTTGTTTTGCTGCTATAAGTACTATAGTAAAATTTACAATTCAAGACTAGAATTTTTACATGTAGTTATTGCCACCATATTTAAATAAAATATCTAATCCTTCTTCCACCATTGATGAGAAAGTATAAGAACTAGTAGACAACTTAAATAATGTTGTGTGAGCGATTGTAAAACTTTAAAACTCTTATTACATTGGGATTAAATATGAACTGTTCCCCTCCCTCATGCATACCTCACTGCTGCTGCAATGAGCAGCTCATCTCATATTGATTACTACTGTTCAGTCATCAGTGTGGTGTAGTGTAGGTAGCAGGTTCTCATGCAGTCACATTACAGCATCCTGCAACTGATGCAACAACACTGAAACAGTCCTCCTTCACGGTTTCATCACATCATTAGTTTATTTGTGCACTTGGTTATTCTTGAATACTTTCTCGCTTTTAAAAATAATATTTTCCAGCCTGTTTATTCAGTAGTTGACAGAGACAGAGAGGTATCACAAGGTGAGCGTGGGGGTGGATGACATGCAACACAATGCCCTCAGCTGCAGTTGAACCTGATACGATCCCATGTCATGGTACTGTAACCACTAAGCCTCAGGAATGCCCCTTTCTTACTTACTTTAAGTGTTTTTCCCCTTCGCTGTTCTGCACGTGTCGAAAAAGCACTCCAGCAGATGGTGAGGACTGTGTATGATCAGACTTCCAAATAAAAGTGAAACTGACCCTTTGTCACACTGAAAAATAACTTTACTTTGCTATTATGCTCTTTTACTATGCTGAAAACATATTCTATCATAAAATTATAAAAATATGTTGCATTCGCTGACTAAATTTGACTAGAAACTCATGGAATGCAAATTAGGGGTCTACAGGGATTTAAATTCAGCATGTAAAAAGACACTTAAGAATGAACTGACATCATATTTTTTGTACTATATTAATTGTTCACATGTGTATCATTGGAACGTAGGCAAACATAATTACAAATAGCATAATTCTTTGAATTTTCATTATCTTGTGCTGCCAGCATTGACACATATTGCTGCCATATTTGCTTCTTGCGCTGACACATTAATGAATAAATAAGGCAGCCATGTGGTGAGTTTTTTCAGTAAATCTCACAACATAATACAACTTCGAGCAGATGCAATTTACCTGCATGTCGAGCCTGATTTCTCTTTCTCTCTTTCTCCTTGTGTATTTCTTGTCTTTAAGCAGAATTATTGGTGCAGATCCATGCTATAATGCAGAAAAATAAGGAATATTCCCTCTTTTTTTGCTACATTTCATAATTTATTTTAATATTTAGACCAAAATTAAGATCAATAAATCAATTATAGGTCTGTAAACAGCACCAGCACACTGATTATTCTTTGTTGAGCACATTGCATTTTTTTTGCCATGCTACATGCTCATACTGTAGTTTGTTTGTAAAAGCCCCTCCTGCTTTGGTGAGGACACTGATAATACTCTCAACCTTTCTTTTTATTCACCTTCTAACAAAATGTTTTTTAGCTTATTTGTCCCAAAACAAAAGCTGGACCACAAGGCCACCTATTTGACCTGCTTCATGGACAGTCAAGGTCACAAAGAACAGTTTATTCTAAGAATTGTTATTCTAGGCTATAAGATGTTTGCATGTTGCCGAAAAACAACTCCTTGGGCCTAAGGCTTTTTTTCAAGAAGCTCTGCAGGATATTTAGCAAGTAACAAGAAATAGCAACTCTGTATCCTGAAATACTCTTAATAATGACTTTTTGCACAAGCACAGGCGAGGTACTACACATCATTAAATGATTGTTTGTGGTTAATGTGCCACACACTAGCGTTGGATGTGGAAGATTGGAGAAAAAAAAAAGAGAAAAAAAGCATAAAAATGTACTTAGTGTACCCAAAATGTTCCCAACATAATAAGCGAATACCATAAAACTACCTACAGCTTATCTAAAGAAATAAACAAACAATGGATACAAAACTAAATATATAAACAAACGAGTTGTGGTGAATTATAATAATAATAATAATAATAATAATAACTTGGAGCTGGCTGGTGAGGAGAGAGTACTCTGTGATAAACGAGTTGTGGTGAATTATAATAATAATAATAACTTGGAGCTGGCTGGTGAGGAGCTGTTCTCTGTGAACTTTAGCTCTTCCAACCCACACGTGGTAAACATCTGAAGCCACGCCCCCTGACAGACTGTACTTTCACGTGAGGACGGTGGGGGGGGCACGTGTTTTGCCACGAGTGTCCTTGGGTTAGACTATGAAGTCTGTGCACGAGCACACTGTGTTCTCTGTAGTAATGATGGAGGTGTGCAGATGTGTCATTTAGTGACACTTTCCATTCAAAAGATATGTTGGCTTGTTACACGAGACTGTATGTTGTTACTGTATGTTGTTATTGTCCCATAGACTGTATGTTGTTATTGTCTGTGTGTTGTTACTGTCCCATAGACTGTATGTTGTTATTGTCCCATAGACTGTATGTTGTTATTGTCCCATAGACTGTATGTTGTTACTGTATGTTGTTATTGTCCCATAGACTGTATGTTGTTACTGTGTGTTGTTATTGTCCCATAGACTGTATGTTGTTATTGTCCCATAGACTGTATGTTGTTATTGTCCCATAGACTGTATGTTGTTATTGTCCCATAGACTGTATGTTGTTACTGTGTGTTGTTATTGTCCCATAGACTGTATGTTGTTACTGTGTGTTGTTATTGTCCCATAGACTGTATGTTGTTATTGTCCCATAGACTGTATGTTGTTACTGTGTGTTGTTATTGTCCCATAGACTGTATGTTGTTACTGTGTGTTGTTATTGTCCCATAGACTGTATGTTGTTATTGTCCCATAGACTGTATGTTGTTATTGTCCCATAGACTGTATGTTGTTACTGTCCCATAGACTGTATGTTGTTACTGTGTGTTGTTATTGTCCTATAGACTGTGTGTTGTTATTGTCCTATAGACTGTTATTGTCCCATAGACTGTATGTTGTTACTGTCCCATAGACTGTATGTTGTTATTGTCCCATAGACTGTATTGTTATTGTCCCATAGACTGTATGTTGTTATTGTCCCATAGACTGTATGTTGTTACTGTCCCATAGACTGTATGTTGTTACTGTCTGTATGTTGTTATTGTCCCATAGACTGTATGTAATAAGGGACTTTACGGTCTTTGTATATAATTGATCTTCATGTGGACTATTTACGGCCAACGAGAAGTCCTTGAACCAAAACACAGACACTGTGTGCATTTACATCCACACATTAACTAACAGCACTGACAGCCAATCACATGCTACTATTCTAGGAGTGGGCGGGGCGCTCTGCTCATGAATATCCAATGAGCGCTCGGTTGTGTTGTTTTGGTGTCCAACGCGTTGGTAGCAGCCTGAACGCAGCATCAGTGTGCTGCCGTCGCCTCCCGGTGAAGCAGGCAGGAACCATGTCTGGTGAAGCGGTGACAGCCGCTACCACGGCCCCGCAGAAGTGCTTTCCTTTTGTTTTAAAGAAGATCATGGACATCCCTCCTCCTAACATCCTGGAGGAAGGCGACGACGGTAAGATGAGGAGGCGGAACAGGAGCGCTTGTTTCTGTCATGTTACCGACACTGTGCGGAGACGTTATTCAGCCATATGCGCCAAAATACTCAATTCTACTTTGATGAGACGATGACCGTCCATCAGTCTGGATGGTGACGGACACGCCGTGTGCTGCTCGCAGCCCGTCTCATCCGAGGCTGCGAGCAGACGAGAAAAGAACACAAAGTTCCAGCTCCTCTCTGCTGCTCTCCCAGCAGCTCCCATCACAGGCTGGGAGAGGACAGAAACACAAACATGTCTGACTGTCATTGAACGCACCGGTCCAGTGTCTTTACCTTCCTTTCTGGTTCCATCTTGGTATCAAGCATCTCACTTTCCAACTTATTGACAGACCTTGTTTTAGTCCCTCTGTTTTGTCAGATGTGACATTATCACTACCACACCCCCTCTCTCTATCTGCTGATTAGCCTTTCTTGTGTGTGCAGCCTACTGAGACTCTCTGAAAGGACCCCTGTTGTCGTTTTGTGTGCACAGGAAAAATATTTCATTTATTTAACCACTGTCTTTTATGTCTGGTCTCTCGTCTATCATGCAGAAATAGAGAAAGAGAAGCTGTGCTCCTCTGAGGATGTGGAGGGGGGCGGGGCCGGAGCAGCCAGTACTGGTGCAGGCTCTAGAGGCGGAGGAGGCGGAGGGGGGGTATCAGCCTCCCTAACCCCAGCCATTTGGGACAAGACCATTCCCTACGATGGGGAGACCTTCCACTTGGAGTACATGGACCTGGATGAGTTCCTCCTGGAGAACGGGATCCCTGTGACCCTGGAGGAGGAGGAGCTGCAGAAGACTTTGGCCTCAGTGGGATTCAAAGGTAAATTTGTCCCTAGGGTTATTCCAACAGCTACTACTACTACTACTACTACTACTTCTACTGCATCTGCCCCTGACCCCGCCTCGGCAACAACCCCGTCTATCTCTGCCACCTCTACGGTCACCTCTGAGCCAGATGAACCAGTGACAGTGACTACGTTACTACCAGCTAAGATAGAGGAAGAAGAAGAGGAAGAAGAAGAAGAAGAAGAAGAAGAAGAAGAAGAAGAAGAAGAAGAAGAGGAAGAAGAGGAGGAATCTTTGTCTGGGGAGGCAACATCAGAAGTGGAAGTGAAGAAGACAGGTGAGACATAGATTTATTATATTATTTTGGATGTGTTTTTTAATATACTGTTCCTATTTATGAGATTTAAGATAACGCATACTGTTTATTGTTATTATTTTCTGTTCCTTTTTAAATCCCCCATTACAAATAGACTGACTACTGGACACTGAAGTATGCTATTTGTTTCAACTGAAGTTGTATAGTTCTAGATGTAGTGTGAACTCTTAGTTGCCCCAGTAGACGCTGTGGTAACTAATATTGCATATGTAAACACACAGACAAAACCTGACCTTTGAGCCCATGCTATAGTATAAATATGTTTGGCAGATGGCCAAAACAACACGAAAAACATGCAGCTCTGTTGAGAATCTTTACATTACCAAAATATCTATAATCAGAATGTATATAACTTATGAGAAGGATAATCAACTCTCACAATCACAATTTGCGTATGAACACAAAGCTCACACAGAAGCCAAAACATGCAGCTGCTGCATTTACATAAAAAATGTAACATCCTTAGGAAAGACATTTCCTTGTGTTGTCTGAGGAGTGTAGTTAGTTCTGTTGAATTGGAGTGGCCTCCCTTGTACCCAAACTTACTCTTGTCCCTCCATACCTGCAGATCGTAACACTCCCTCCCCCATCGATCCAGAAGCCATCGAGGTGGACATTAACTTCCAGCCGGATCCCACAGACCTGGTCCTGTCCAGTGTGCCGGGGGGTGAGCTGTTCAACCCGCGCAAACACAAGTTCTCCGACGAGGAGCTGAAACCGCAGCCTATGATCAAGAAGGCCAAGAAGGTGTTCGTTCCTGATGAGCAGAAGGTAGGCGAATCTAACTGTCTGGATTGGACACCAAAGAAACACAGCTGTTTGTTCCAAAGCTGATAGATAGTGGTCATAAATGACATAGTGGCTGTACAATTAGTATTTATTTTCCAAAAAATCAAACACACACTAGACATTTCTGATTTAACAATAGTAAAGGGAAAAATATTTAAGGTGCTTAAATCCAAAAGAGAGCATATCTAGAGAACTTTTAATTGTAAAAAAAACCTGTTGACATTATTAAAAGCGATGACACAGTGCGGTTGCAGTTGGACTGGGTGTCCAACTGCCACAAACAGAGTGGCGGCTTTAGAGATCAAAGATGGGGGTGGGTGTGTTCACAACACAGATGTTCGTTCGTTTCAAATCCCTTGCCAATGTTGTTTATGTTCATCTCTACCTCTCCCATTCTGTCTTTTTCATTCACTTTCCACATTCTCGTTCCCCCAGGATGACAAATACTGGTGCAGGAGAAAGAAGAACAACGTGGCAGCGAAGCGTTCCCGTGACGCGCGGCGGCTGAAGGAGAACCAGATCACGGTGCGCGCCTCCTTCCTGGAGCGGGAGAACGCGGCGCTGCGCCAGCAAGTGGCAGAGATGCGGAAGGACTGCGGCCGCTGCAAGAACATCCTGTCCCGATACGAGGCGAAGTACGGGTCGCTGTAAGGGAACTCAGATCAAACCCCCCAAAATAAAAGTATCAATGAGACATAAAAGCAGAACTCCCTTCCCCGCAGAATTCAACACAGACACAAACCACCAAGGGAATCTAAATTTGTACTGTTGTCTTTACTGACCTCCAGTCACTGTGTCGAACTCCAGCTGCTGTTTTTCTAACATGATGCTGGAGTTTTTGGATACACACTGGCAGGCAGTGAGGCATGATGGGAGTGGTGGTCACAGGTAGGCCTGTGGAGAGCGCCTGGCTCCTACACTCAAGAGAGGAAGGGGGCGATTGTGGACACTCCCGCGGTCAAACACACATCTGGTCAGTCACGAGACGGCTTCAAGAACGTCAGGAAATATGAAAAGTGCAGACTGGTCTAAAAGAATCACAGGATTTTAACCACCACACAAATCAGTTTTCATCACTGCACAGCACTTCTTCTTCTTAGGGGACCAAAGCATGAGTCAGTTAGAAGTCCTGTATTTAGAAACAGTGCACACTGGCCCCGCCCCTCACATTTCCTTATGTTTGTGTCTGTACTTCCTTTTAAAGTCGTCGAAGGGAGTTGGTTAACTCACGGCAGGGTAGGAGAGGAACTGATGAATGCATGATAAAGGAGCAGGAGACACATTCACAGTGGTACTTCTAGCCCCAGAGAAAGGAAGACAAAGACCTCAGGTCGGCAGAGGAGAGAAGGACGAGAGTCGGTTAGCGGTGAGGTTCGGTCGCGGTTCTTCCGTCTTGTAACCCTCATACACGCCTCTGCGCGCACACGAAAACCGTTTGTACATATAGCCATCTTCCTGCACCACAGAGATACAGAGTGTATCAGCGTGTTATCCACTTTATCTACAAAAACAGTAAAGATTACAGTGGTGGCAGATATCTTCTTTATTTACCAGCACCATGGGAGACAGAGTAGCTCCTATTAAGGAACAAAACCATGCATGACCTTCAATTTAAAGCTACTATGATCTAGTTTCCTATTCTACTAACCTCAGATCAGCTTCCAGAGCCTCACATAAGATATTTTTTACAGGAGAAGAGACTTTGGTTTTCTTTAGAAGATGATGATATTTTACAAATGAAAACAGAGTTGTAGTTTTTTTCCCCGTAGGTTGCTTTGGAAGGCATATGTCTGATGATCTCCAGGGCCCTCACCGGTGGAGGGGTATGTTAATGCGTAGGGATGTTTATTTTACTGCACATTGCAGGTGGAGGTCGTTAGAAACACTGCCTGCCTGCTTATGGTGTAGTGACGCCTGGATTGATTTAAAAGAAAAAAAAAAGCCAGTCCCGTAGTTGACTGCTTCTAAACCTTGTAAATAAATGATTGTCTCATGGTCTTTATTTCCCAAGGCAGGAATTCTGACTGTGTCTTTACTAACCCAATACTATTCCTCATATTTGCCAAATAGTCAATGAGTGCTGTATTTATTCTGATGGTAATAATGCATCTGTTGATTGTGATGTACAACAATATGTTGGATAAATATTTTCCATTGAGGATCAATTCTTCTTATGAAACCAATGCAGGGAAATCAAAGGGTAAACTGTGCTTTTGGATGTTTGTTTTAAAAACAGATTTATATAGTTTTATGGGATTTTGATCCGCTCTATATACATACAGCATGTGTTTGAACACACAAAGGACAGGGCACACTCTTGTTTACCTCATCCAGCACTTCCTATTTTAAATGGTGAAAAGTTATGCAGGGCTACAAAGTGGTGGTAGTTGAAGCAGAAAGCACATAAAAAGCAGCTTAGTTCCTTTTGACAAAAAAAAATATACTCTGACTTGATAAATTGAGTTATTTTTGCTAAACTGACTCTGTGTCAGAATTAGTAAATAAATGACAGACTTTTATGGGACTCTGTATCTCAAGTGTCTTTGCCTGATGCACATTTTGTCATCGGTTGGCTTGTGCTCATAATCGCCGTAATCTCTGAAAGAAAATAAGTGTGGCAATAATACTCTGTTATGTAATGCTCGTTTTATTACATTGATGATGTTGTAATTGTTCTGATGTTCTAAATAGAAATGCCCCAAAGTCATTTGTGCTTCCAGTTCAGATCCTCTGTAGTCTAGGATCCTAATGCATGAAACCCAGTAAACTTGTCCATTTTGTTTTTCTTGAATATTTAACACCAAGTGTACTTATGTCTGTAAACCATCACTGAAAACTAGACATGTTTTTGGATGGGTAGGTTGATGGTCTCTTGTACAGCTCTGTCAAAAGAAAAAGCATAGCATCTTTGCTATAATGTTATGTGTTTATGACTTAATAGCATAATAGCGCCACCCTTCCTTGTGCAGCCAGTGCTTGACCTTGGGACAAACATCAACTGAAAACAGCATCTTTTGATCACTGTGTGGATTGTTGTCTATTTACTGAAGATTGATCTATTTCTAGATGACACTGGATCAGTTTGTGATTTTGTGTTTTTCTCGATAGATCCTGTGTTTGTTCCAGTTTTCCTGGGAAACATTTCTTAGCAATGTGTTTTATGTTGCAATGACATTGAAACTTGGCTTTGGCTACATAATGCTGTTTATACATCAATGTAGTACTTTTATTTTATTTTTATTTTTTTTACTTAATTAAAATGTACTGCATCGGGCTGACTAAACATACTGGTCAACAGAGTCTTTTAGAAGACAACTCATTCATAGTACTGCACACAGTATGTAGCAATTTCTTCTTTCTTGTTTTGATGCAACGCACCTCATGGAACCGGCTGTAACTCTCAAACCTGCTCATTGTCATTTAGCAGGGTGTAAATTCTCCAGTTCAATACGTGACAAACTGTGCTACAAATATGAAAGGAAGATAATAGCAACAGATCTGCAGCTGTCTGTCCCCACCTACAGACAAAGATAGTAATAGCTGCTGCACTATTAGAACCACTATGCGCCACCTGCAGGCATAAACGTAACGGCAGCATGTTTCACCTTTTATAGGAACTCATTTTTTTAAACCTTATTTTAAAGGTTTGCTAAAAAAGAAAGTAGCGATACAACAGTAAGTATTAAATATTACCAAAGCATATGAAAAACTGCAGTTGTAGTACTTTGCCAGCAGGTGGCACCAGTGTTATAGTGCCATTGCTTTCTTTGCATGTAGGTGGTGCAAATTAGCATCTACATCTGTAGGTCTAAACTGCTACTGTTTCTTTCACTTCTGGAACTGTACGCACTGGGCTTTGTGTGCTGCGCATCAATGACACAACGTCCTTGTTTGCTATTCAAAGTAGCTACAATACTCTATAAAAAACAATATTTTAAAGTCTATAGCGATTTTTAAAGTTTTGATTGTTTTGTGATGTTTTGCTTTATTTTTCTTCTTTTTATATAAACATGTTTCTGTTAGGTGTTTTTGTATTGTCCTTAACATGTGTTTGCAGTACCATGTTCTAACTGTATCATGCAATTGAAATAAATTGGCATTTTAATGACATGTGGGCTCTTTGCGTGACCTTGCCAACTAGCTGCAGCGGCTCTAATTGGAGACAGACTGGTGCTGTGAGACAAAGAAACCATAGACAACAAAAGAAGGGGAGGACAGAAGGAGACGTCTTCCTCATCCTCACTCATCCTTCATGCACACGTTCACGTGCAACATCATCCATATGCAGGTCATGTACACACACAAAATCGTGATTGTGTTTTTCTACGCCTTGCTTGTTTTTTCACTGTCCCCTTCATCGCCTCTGTCCCGTTGCTCATCAGTATTCCAGAGGAGTCGGAGACGTTGCATAATGATCACATCGACACACTGGGGAGCAGCGTTGCGTAACAGCAGCAGCAGCAGCAGCAGCAGCCTCAAAGACCAGCGGGATGGGTGTGTGAGTTTGGAGAAAAGGAGAGCGAGGAAGCAAGGGAGGGGCTCTGGGAATCGGGAGGAGGGGAAAAGGATCAGGTGATGGGAAGGATGGAGGGGAGAGAGGAGAGGGAGGGAAGAGCAGGGGGTGAAGGAGAATCGGGGGCAAACAAGATGGCAAGGGGATGGACGGAGAATGATGGAGAACAGGGATGCAGTTGAAAACATGTGAGCCGAGGGAGGGAGGGAGGAGGTGGGATGGGAGTGGGCGATGAAGACGCGGAGGAGAGCCTTGCATGTTGATGTATATAAAGAGAGCACAGCCCAGCACGTTCACATGAGGAAGCCAACCTCACAGCAGGCTGTACCCGACAGACACACCAGCGCAGGACAGACAGACGGAGAGAAAGAGCGCTGGATGACGAAATTTAGAGTAATATCTGCTGGGATGGGTCCAGCCGAGGTGGGTGGCGAGCAATCTGGCTCCTCACCATTTGAGGAATCTCATCTTTGAATTATTGATCAAACATCACTTGAGTTTGTTTACTGCAACGAGAGCTCCAGCATTTCGATGCGAGGCTTCAAGCAGGAGCACAGGGATCTACTTTCCATAGTGTTTGATCTGCAATATGTCCAACATGCACTAAGTACGACACACAGAGGTGAGAGGGAGCTCGGTGCATCTGTGACTTGGCTGAAAAAGTATTTCTATGTCTAGTCATATGGCTCTGCACACCCATAAACAAGGAGGATGACACAATCAGCTTCGTTTCCATGCTTCTTTTTGCCAATCTGTTTTTTTTATTTTATTACAAACTTAAAAAAGAATCTGATACAATAAGAAACTGCAGTAGTAACTCCCCATTCCCGGGGGTGGGGGGGGAAGGGGGGCAGCACAGAAAACAGGTCATTGCATTTCAGTAGTGAAAGATTCATTACACATCTACAGGGTGTACAGATCAGGTACAAAATAG
Organism: Anoplopoma fimbria; assembly: GCF_027596085.1. Classification (NCBI taxonomy): domain Eukaryota; kingdom Metazoa; phylum Chordata; class Actinopteri; order Perciformes; family Anoplopomatidae; genus Anoplopoma; species Anoplopoma fimbria. Next base: position 23,596,115 of record NC_072459.1, on the reverse strand, counting down.
GAAAAATAATAAAATACAGGCAGGAAAGAAAGCACTATATTTATACATCTGAACTTTTAATTATATCTATTTTAATCTTAAATGTTAAATTTTACATAGAAAATAAACTTCTTTTATGACAATGAAATATTCCAAAGTGCAAAATAAAACGCACACATCAATATAAGCAAAAGGACATCAGAATACAAAATTCTTGTTTTTCCCCTTCATTGATGTTCAACCCTGATTGTGGAATAGCCTGCGTTTGGAGTCGATTTGCTGCATGTTTAAAACAGTAATGTGTTCTTTTCAAGTGTTAAACAAACCAGCAATTACTCTTAAAAGATGCGAGGGACAAACAGCTTTTACAGTTATCCCTCATATCCATAGAGCTCTCACCTCAAGAGCTTGACTTGTACGCAGATGAAATTTAACACACCTCGTTTGTTCAGAATTATCTGACAAATATAGAAAACACAAAAAAAGCTGTCACTTGGACTTTTTGGACATGCATGAGATTAAAAATCTCTTTAAAAACACACAAAAAGGATGAGCCTCATTTCTTTTACACAGGCCATCTCAACCAGGGTTGACTAACATCAGATCACATTCATTTCCTTCATCCTTCTGAAACTGCCGTAACACTGTCTTCCTAAAGAGGAGATATACTGGATATTTTTTATTTCTTTTTTTAATTCCCGGGTGCAGAGAGGTAGAGACCCCTTGAATCCTTCAGGGTAATTTTAAATTATGGCATTACATTGCACTGGAGAAGGGTGAGCATCTGTGTAAGCAAAGACAGTCTGGGATATGGCTATAGTATCAGGACCAAAGGACCAGGCTGGTGGGGAGAAGAGAACCCACTGAAAAAGAATGGAGGTGGGATATAAATAATATGAGGGAGGTCAAAATATATCTGGTTTTAGCTCCTCTAGTAGCACAGACAAAAACAGGGGAGTTATTCAAAAAACAAAAACAGTAATGGAAAGTTATTCAGGGGAGAAAATAAGCAGGAATATCCACATAAAAAAAGGGGGAATTGGACATTGCACTGAAAAATGAAATCTGAAATGTGGAGATTTTTGGTTTGAATGGACTGCCTCTGGGATTAAGGTTTTCAAAATGCCCTGGGACCACAAGAAAAAAAAAAGTGATATCAGCCATCTTCTCCTACACAAACCCACTGTAAACATTCACATCTTTAGCATCAAATCCAACTTGAAGAACGAATACATTTACCCGTCTTATTAGACAAAATGCTGCACAAGGTACAATACACATTCAATACTTTATTCTGTACATCTTTATTTTTGTGTCAGTTTGCATATATATTCATGTTATTTTCTGGAAAAATAACCTCAGCATGTAAGAAACTAAACAAAGGTTCTGAACATAAGAACTTTGTATATACATATTCCTGGACTTGTCATGTCTTACTCATACAAATGTAAGTGATCCTTTTGCAAAAACAAAAATATAGAAATATTGGAAATAAATTACAAAACATAAAACTATTAATGCATCTTTCCCCTCACAATCATAACATTTAGAGAGATGTGTGCGTCTCCACCCATTCCCCTTGAAAAAAAAAAACTAACTTGCATGCATATGACGAGTTGTCACATTGCACAACCAGCGTGAGCACAAGTCAAGGGTCCTTGGGTCTTCTTGTACAAAAGACATTGACTTGAAAACATTCAAATAAACGTACAAGAATAACTGCACCTCCTCACCAGTGTGATGCACCTGAATACAAATTAAGCTCCTGTTTGAATCTCTAAAGCATTTCATGATAGCTGAATATAATGTGCCATTTCCAAACAGAGGGGCAAAGGAATGGTGTAAGCGCTCTTGTCTGTGGGCGACGCTCAGCCTCGGGAGCCCAGTAATAAAGTGCTGGACAGCTCAAACTGACATCTGAGAGTTACCCTTCCCTGCAGTGACTAACCGACAATCACATGGACACGGCTGGTAAACAAACCATTGTTAGGAACAGCAGACTTCCAGAGATCTGACAAGCTATCCAATAAAGCGACAAAAGCTACGGACCAGTGAAGAACATTCACCTTTGCATCTTTGTTCACATAACGGGGGGGAAAAGAGACAGCGAAACCTGAACTGTATGATTCAGGTTTTTCGTTGTGAACAGCCACAGATCACTGAAGAATCTCAAGAGGAGGGAGAGAATAGTGTGAGCCTTTGGCTTCAATTCCATTTAAGCTCACCAGAAACGTGTTCCGGGTTTTAAAGTGTCGCTATCTCCACTAGTACAGCCTGGTAGCCACAGAGGCAACAGAACCCTCCGGCTGCGTCTCTCTCCCCCATTCGTTTCCTTCAGTCTTCCCTTCTCTCTCTCTCATCTCCCTCTCTCCCCTTCCTGCAGAGGAAAGCCTCTCCTTCATAGTCAAAGTCATGCTAAGCCATTTATCACAATCCCTACTGCTTAACTGCTGCATCCCCGACGCCTCTTCACCTTCACACACACACACACACACACACACACACACACACACACACTGCTGACTGGAATTGTGCATTTGTGCGCATATTTCTGTGTGTCTGTCCATTTGAATACATGTGTGAAACCATAACTTGCATCCCAGTCTGTATGATTGAGGTATCAGCGCATTGCCGTCATCTTAAAATACAGAGATATACTTGTTTTTCCCACATTCACCAAGGTCTCCCTGACCTTCCCCGGCTGCAGTTTCCCCCTGACAGATACAACACATTCTACTACATCACATCGCCTCAACAACCCGATGCTCTCTTTCTGCTCCCTCCACTGCTCTCACTTCATTTAAAATCATGTCATGTACTCATTCCTGCTGACGATAAACTGCCTCCGATATACGCCCGGTGACAACACCAGAGTCAAATTGTGCGTGCGCACGAGTGCCTTTCAAGGGGAACGGGCCCACCGTACAAACAATGAGTGTCTCCATCACGCTGAGCCACAACAAAACAGAGCAGGACTACACATACACACATACACACATATACACACACACACACACACAGAGACAGCAGAGCCCCCCTCTCTGTATTTGTTGCAAGTAGGGCAGAGCAGATTGCAGAGCAAAGTGCTGAGCTTTTCCACAGCCGTCGCTCCCTGCAGGACTTGGCGAGGTCCTTTTTTCACAGCATGACAGTGCAGTGCAAAATGGAGCTATACTAGAGCCGGGTCCATTAAACAACAAGTCCAAAAAAAGAAAAAGAAAAAAAGGTCCCTCACATTAACATTCAATGCAAAAAAATAAAGCGATTGGCAACGACTCAAGGTAGAAGAAACCCCCCCCTCCCCCTCCTACCCACTCCTGTCAAAGCAGACACACAGAACGTGATGAGGAACAGTAACGGACTACAGGGCAGGGTGAGGGGTTGGGGCTAATGGAGGAACAAAACCAATCATGTGAGTTACTCAGTGGACGGGGTATTTTTTTAAATCTTTGTAGTAAAACAAATTATTAACTTGTATTAGTATTAGAACAATTTCTTAGAAAAAAATGAAAAGATCTGGAGCATCATTGTCCAAACCCACCTCCTCCTACAACAATTGTTACCGTAACAAATGAAGGCTTAGTTGGCCAGCACAACGGGCTGGAAGGACTGGCTGGGATATTGCAGGTTGTAGCTTCCTAAACCCTCGACGAATGGCGGCTTCTCCATGTAGGGGATCCCTCCGTTGCTGCCAATGATGCCCACACTCTGGGCAGGGGGAGGGCTGGAGAAGGGGTCAAAGGACGGATGGGTGTTGAGGGGTTGGAACGGGCTAGCAAGAGGCTGCATGGGCTGGGTGTCAGCATCAAAGTAAAGGGGGCCCGGGGATCCTGGGTAGACGAACTCTTTGGCGTTGGGGGAGAGCTGGCTGGCGATGGGACCTACGAGGGAGTGCAAGGAGAGAGACAGGGGCTTGTGCTTGAGCAGATCTGGTGCCGAGATGGTGGTGGGAGAGCGGGTGAGCATCCTCTGGGTGGGCGGTATGGCGGCCCCGGAGCTAGCCGCCGACCCGGCCCCGCTGCACTTCTTCATCTTGGTCGAGCCGAATTTGGTGGCGGCGAAGCTGGCGGTGGTGAATGTGATGGGCTGAGGACGGGCCGCGGGAAGAGCGGAGGGCGGCTGCTGAGCGGAGAGGTAGGGCAGCCCGCCGCTGGGAGGAGAAGGGGAGGAGGTGTTTGAGGAGTGGGCGGCGGGGTCGGTGGGCGTGCTTGAGCTGGGGTAACTGAAGAGACCGGGGCAGGACGGGGCCGACAGAGGTGTGGGAGAGTTAGAGAGCGCCGGCATGAGGGTGGGAGACGCCTGGCTTCCAATTGGCACAAACACCTGAGCGTCTGGGTTAAAGCCCAGACTCTTGGCCTCCTCCGCCTCTGCATCACCCTCTCTGATCACCCCCTCGGCCCTCTCGCTGTCACAACCAAGGCCAGGAGGGTCCTCGAGGTAGAGAACCTTCACTGCCCCCTTCTCCCCAATCTGGTAGGATACCTCGTAAGGGTCAATCCACACGCTGAGCTCTGCGGGAACGTTTGCACGCACTTCCTCCGTGTCCAGTCCGCTTCTCTTTGCCGCCAACTCCACCACGGGGTCCCTCGGTGCTCCCAGGTGAATGCAGCGGAAGGCGGAGCCCCTGAGAGGTGCTTCAGGGTACCAGTGACCCTCGAAACGAGACATCAGTATCCTCTCCAGTTCCTCGCCAAACAGGTCAGCTCGACGCCGAGGCAGCTTGTTGTACAGGTAGGACACGATGAAGTTCAGGGCGACCTTCACCTCCAGATGCATGGCCGCACCAGGTCAGCACTGTCCTGGGAGCAAAGTGATCAAGATTACGCTGAAAGTGAGGCAATGCAACTGTGACAAGGAGTTTTCCCTCTGGTTTATTGTAAAGTGTATGATTCTTTTAGTGTCACCATGGTAAAGGCACCTTGAAGGCAGGGGCAGCAGGTTGCAAGCCGTCTTTTGTCCTCACAAATATGCACCAATGTTGTCAGGTCCCAACTGTCGAGAAGAAAACAGAAGAAAGCTGTCATTTCACATGGAAAGAACCAGAGGAAGATTTAAGGAGAGATCAAGGGAAATAGATCACAAACAAAGGGGGAAGGACACCGTTATCCAGCTGTAGTCAACGAATCACGTTTATATTTTATGGACACGAAAGCAGAGCAAACAGACCTTCTCAGTAACTAATTGTAGCTCATCGTGTTAAACATAGAGCTTGCATATTGATGCAATTTTCCAGTAGTTTGAACTGTTGCAATTTTTCAAAAATTTTAAACAAACCAAAAAATACACACAGATTGCATCACAGTAAAGAAACGCTGTTAATCAAGTCACTTTTGGTCATATTAAACTAACAGAAACTTGTGAGATCCTGGTGGAGCAGTTTAGTAAATGTGTCAGTTAATTGGGACGTTTCATTGATTTACATAAGTATTTGAATGGCACACCTAAGCCTCCATATAGGTCATTGCTTCCATGAAAGCAAGGAATATTTACGTCTGCGTGTATGAGACCAGTGGAAGTGTCACGGCTTAATACTCCATGGATTGAGAGATTTCTAAGATGACCTGAAAGGGCAAACATTGATTCAAATTTATAAAAAAAAAAAAAAAAAATTGTTGTGAGATGCCTTTGAAGACCCCATAACTAATTTCAAGGAGCTCACAATAATGCCTTTAGGAATAAAGTTAAACATTTTTTCTAAGACAGCATAGAAAAAATACAGCATATTTGTTAGATGTGATGAGGGGAAAATATCAGTTTCTCTGAGGGTATATATATATTGTACCGTTTTGTTTTTTTAAAGAAGTGAGCAATTTAACTTCCATCCCCACTATTCGTATTCATTAACACACAGCATTTATACACGTTTTATATTTTGGTTTCATCGACTGCAGGATCCACTGACGGATGCAACAGATGCTGTGTCGTGGGCTTCATAAATCCTTCATAATCTGAATCCGATCCCATGGAGTGCCTCCTGCTTAATGCTTTAACGCAGTAACACAGGGTCCATTCATCACCATGCAGAGTCACACTGAGTCAACGATTACATGCTGAAAGAACAAAAAAATAAATACAAAAAAACCAAATACTCACAAAGAAAAAAGGTGTAAAATGGCAGGGCAGTTGGTCGACTTCACAAAACACCATTTCCCACCATGCAGTGCGTGAAGTAACCCCCTCCCCTCCCCCCATAGGCACACACACACACACAAACATTTCACTCACATTCAGTTCCCTGCCAGATGGGGCTTCGGCAGCCAAGATTAGGAAGACGCCTCTGATTAAAGACAATTCTAATGTTATTACAGATAAAGCTGCACGGGCTGGATGCAGCGCTGTGGCAGTGACAGTTCAAGACGACATTTACATTTTCCCCATCGCATGAAAAAGGTGACATTGAAGGCAAAGATGGGGGTTGGTTGGAATGGGCTATAAATAGGGCCCTATTTGGCATCATCTATGGTGCAAATTCCTTCCACCACCTGAGTTAAAAATGAGTGGGAGTGACTGAAGAAGAAAAAGGATCTTTGAGCACAGGAGATCCACCGGTCCATCACCTGCAATGGCCATCATCACTAAAAACCTTGTGTGCACACACGGCTAAGCTACCTATAGCAGCATCTCTCTCTCATTATAAAAAGGGAAACAGCAGGATACACAAGATGTCCAATGTCATCCAATGACATTAAAGGAATAGCTCAGTTAATATGTGCAGATGTATTGCTTTGGGAGTGCAATAAATGCTCTAAATCATAAACAACAGCTTGAAACTTTATTTAAAAAAACCCATCCAAATCGTTCATGATCATAAATTATAATTCCCCTCGCTGTGCTCATATTTGTATTCTTCACTTGCAGATTTGGGGCACAGCTCAAAAGAGCTAGATTCATTTTTTAACAGGCCTGTTGTTGCGGGTCAGAGCAACAGCAGGATCCATAGTGCTATTTCTGTTTACATTGACTCATTATCAGAGCTGCACTGTGTGCTGCAAAGTATCCACTGCATGTCAGGTTTTACCCATTAAGCACCACATCTACAGTGAGCTTACAAGTAGCACAAGCTAATGTACACACACACACACACACACACACACACACACACACACACACACACACACACACACACACACACACACACACACACACACACACACATATATATATGAAAGCAAAAGGCCTTTAAGAAATATTATCACTGAGGGTTGAGCATATAGAGGCCTGATTGAATGGAGTGGTCACCACACAAATACAATCTCAATACATCAGCACATGATGTTATTATGATTCTCCTTTTGTTTAATGCACGTCACTAACATTTCCTCACATTAAAACTTCATACAGATTTATACGTTTATAGATCTCTTTGAATTGGGAATATGTTGCTCATCTCCCAGATGCCCCAAAAAAAAATGGAGGTAAATATGCACGACGAGGGTTGAGATTGGGAAAAAATATCATCCAGGTTTGCATTTGTGATGACAAGCTAGGATGATAAAGGAGCAGGTCTACCTGGAGATACTGCCATGTGTCTTCAGCTGACTCTAATGATCGCTGTTAAAAATGAAATAAGGCTAATTAAGTGACCAGTATGACGAGGAGAGCAGAAACAACCCCGTCAAACATTTAAGATGAAAACATGACAGCTGAGCAGACTGAGAGGGTCACGTCAGCTGATACACAAACACAAGCAGAGGCTTCAATCAATGGTGAACCAGTGCAGTCATTCATTTCACCAAGCAGGAGGACACAACACACACAACATGCTGCTGACCACACACACCTATATGCGTGTTTAATACAGAACAACCGTCTCATGGACCTGCTCACCGGCACTGATGCACTGATGCACTGGTACTCCTGCGTTTCTGTTTTTATTCCCTTGTGCTGTCTCGGATTTGAAGGCGGATCTGTGGAGTGGTGGACTCTGTGCTGACCGCTAGATGTTGTTCCCCTTGTTGTTGTTGTTGTTGTTGTTGTTGTTGTTGTTGTTGTTGTTGTTGAATGTCCTGGCTGCTGCCCTAACGTTGAGGTGACCACAGCGTTCCCCAGTTTGTCTTCAGCTGACAGTTTGCATGGAGCGTCCAGAGAAACTTTACTGTTTGACAACCCGGCGTATTTATACACGGTGAGTCGCCCACACGTCCGTGACGGCAGGGACTACTTTCTCCATATTATAGTAGATGCTGCTTTATTATTGCACATAACGGCATTAATGCATTATGTTCCCCTTTCAACAAACCAGTAATGTCATCTCTCTATGATATTATTACACACTAGATCTTTTTAATTTTTTTAAAACAACAACAACAATAATATCAAAAGATAATTATAATTATTCATCTCCCGTCACTTAATAGACTAGATGTTAATTCACAGTCTTCCTCGAAAAACAGCGACGCACAAATTCAGAAAACGAGGCTGTATTTGTCTCCATGTTTACTTTGCGGGCTCTAGTTTATTCGGCGGAAGGATATTTGTAGTTGTCTGCGTTGCTGAACAATTTGCTAAAAATACAAGCGGTGATAGCAACAGAGCCCCTATTGGCTGAGAGGAGGGAGGACACACAGCACTGGCTGCAGCTGCTAAACACACTTCACTTTACCAGGGGCTTGTGGGAAATGATGTTCTTATCACTAAGTGTTGTGTGGCAATGAGAGTGTGTTAGGGTATTTTTAAGTAAGCTTAATATTGCACACTTAAAGTTCATTTAAGCTTTTGAAAGAAAGACCCTGAAGGGCTTCATACAGCCTGACATTGCTGTAGCAGGAAGATTTGGCAAGTATTTTGTCAACCGGTTTTAATTACCAGCATGAAAGAAATCCTGACATACAGCACCAACAAACCAAAAAAAAGTTGTTAAAATTGAGTATAAGGAGCTGTTAGGTTGCAAATGTTAGAAATTGGTTCTAGGATTTTAACAAAGTCAAGTTGGGCGTTGTTGTCAGCTGGTGTAGAGGGAGTACAGTGGGATAAGATAAACAGAAATGAAACTGTGACTTTTGATTTGAGATTTGAACATGGACAGGTTGGTGCAGTCTCAGATGTGTTTTGGGAGTGAGTTCCAGAAAGAGGGGGCAGCTTTGGAGATTGCTCTTAAATTCTAACTATACTTACATTTGGTCCCATTCTTGCATCATTTAATTGCCTCTATTTCCATTTCATAGTTATATATAACTCAAAACTTGATGTGTTAGTCCTTAACTGAAAAGTATTTTGTATTATGTATTATAGGGAGAGAATAAGATAGGGTTGAAAATGACACATCAGTGGAACAGAGGTACCAAAGTGAAAAATGCCCAAATATATATTTACATTGGCTCACTTCAGTGTTTTTATGCGATTAGTGTCTAATATTGCATTAAACTATGAAACAATACTCATTATATTGGTATCATAATATATGTGATATCATGCTATTTATTATATTATATTATGAATATAGTGTAGTTCTAGTGGTGGAAGAAGTATAAAAACTTTTACTTAAGAAACAATGCAATACTACACTATAAAAATATTCCACGTTGGTCCTGCATTCATGTACTTAAGCCGAAGTAAAAAAAGTATTAGCAGTAACAAAAATGTATCCAAAAGTATCCAAATTTGATGTGCTTGTTAGTAGAAGGCCCCTTTCAGAATGTTGTATCATTGGATTTTCATTATTGATACATCACTGTGTAAGCAACATTTGAATGTTGTGTCATAAGCTATAGTTTTAGTTATGTCTTGGCTGCTTTGTATCTATGCCTAGCCAACACTTTATATAACGTTGGTAATTAAATTTTGCAGTGCATAATATGTCAGATGATCATAAAATTGTAGGCCTTTGTCAATTCTAGAAAACTGAAAGTCAAAGAAACGTTGTGGGGTTAAATTACTAAATGTTCCTCTGAAATTAATTTGAGTAGGGGTATAAAGTAACACATCATTCAAAAACCTAGTTTTGCCTAGTTGCCTTTTTGTCTGCCTAGTCTATGGTGTTAATGTCTCATCAATATGTTTATGGAATAATATCAACACATTATTACTATTAATATTACTACTACTACTACTACTACTACTAAGAGTAATAATACTCATAATAATAACAATTATTATCATCATAAGAATAATAAAAAATAACAAATCGTTTCCTTTTAGTATAGCATGGTGGGTAAGCTCAATACAGTAACATTCAAACATAAAGACATCAACATCAGAGACAAGCATTAGACACATGACTGACACAACAGACATTAATAACATATTATACATGTTCTATCTTTATTTTGTTGTATAGTATGTGTATTTATTGTCTGTGTAGTTGTATAGTATGTGTATTTATTGTCTGTGTAGTTGTATAGTATGTGTATTTATTGTCTGTGTAGTTGTATAGTATGTGTATTTATTGTCTGTGTAGTTGTATAGTATGTGTATTTATTGTCTGTGTAGTTGTATAGTATGTGTATTTATTGTCTGTGTAGTTGTATAGTATGTGTATTTATTGTCTGTGTAGTTGTATAGTATGTGTATTTATTGTACAACACTTGTATTCCCCCCATGGGGATCAATAAAGGAATATAATAATAATATTACCTCAAGGTAAAACATGTTTTAATATATTAATAATGATATTAACAATATTCTATTTCAATATGAGAAACATTGGCTTTATAATATTCATATTTCTTAATGTATATATTATTTGACCCAATGACAACATAACGGTCTCCTTAAGCCGGTGACGTCACATGAGGGCGACACTCTCATCTTTGTCAGCGAACAAAATGGCGTCTTACTGCTTAACTGTCACTAGACTGCGGGTAAGAAAACGTTATTATACCCTCTCAGAGTTTGTAAATGCCTTGCTGTAGAGTTCATGTGTGACCACAGAATGCGTTGTGTCGCGTAGTGAAGCCGGCGGTGCTTAAATGTGACGGAGGACAGGTAAAGCAGAGGAGAACGGTCAGGTCACCGCGTCCTCGGCGTCCTCATGTAGCGACGCGTTGTAACGGTTTAAACTATGCCGTCTGACGTTACAGCGACCACTACTGTGACGGGTAATTGTTAATAGCAGTGTCAAGTTCATTCAGCGTCCATTTTATAGTGTCTACTAACGGCCCCGGTGACGTGGTGTTCGCAAGGTGATCGCAAGGTTACGGAGGTTCCTTAATGCGCACTTCACTGACAGGACTGCACAGCGGCGTGTTTCTGGCTTGTGTTGGGGGACGTTAGTGTTTTAATCAGATAGTAGATGCTTATGATATGGCACAGGGCCTTCTGTAGCGCATATGCCATCTATTGTTTCATTAATACATATCCTATTGAATAATAAGGGAGGAAAAACGCACCGTGAACATGAGAATATACATTACATTACATTACATTACATTACAGTCATTTAGCAGACGCTTTTATCCAAAGCGACTTACAATAAGTGTATTCAACATATGTATTCAAGAGAACTACTAGTCACCAGAAGTCATCAGTGCATCTCCTTTCTTAAACAAGCATCTTAAAGCATAAAAGAGCAAACTAATAGAATACAATAAGTGAAACAAACTAATAGAATACAATAAGTGAATACAATAAGTGCAACAAACTAATAGAATACAATAAGTGCAACAAACTAATAAGAATACAATAAGAATACAATAAGTGCAACAAACTAATAGGAATACAATAACAAACTAATAGGAAATGCAACAAAAGAATACAATAAGTGCAACAAACTAATATGAATACAATAAGTGCAACAAACTAATAGGAATACAATAAGTGCAACAAACTAATAGGAATACAATAAGTGCAACAAACAAACTGCAACAAATAATAAGAATACAATAAGTGCAACAAACTAATAAGAATAATACAATAAGTGCAACAAACTAATAGGAATACAATAAGTGCAACAAACTAATAGGAATACAATAAGTGCAACAAACTAATAGGAATACAATAAGTGCTAAGCAGAAGGCTCAGGGTAGTACTTCTTGAGAATATACCTGGTATGTTACTCACAGTACTAGAGATCTGTTGTGAAAATAAGACAAAAACGGTTTCCATAGTAGCATGCTTGGGTTGTCTGAGTTTGTGATTTGCCATTGCCTCCTTTAGCCAACTTTATTAGTTAGTTAGTTAATTAGTTAGTGTTTTATTCAGTCATCACACACAATACAATGTATACATATTATAGTATACAATATAACTGAAAAGGCATAGGCAGGAGCAATAAGCTTATATATTCCTATCCTACTTTCCTATAATCAAGCCACCCTCAAGAAAACAAAATATATAAAAAAAGAAAAGAAAAAATATATTTCATTCAGACTTGTAACCCCTTAAAAAATAGTTTTATAAACAGTCCTTTTGAAAACCAAAAAAGAGTTACACATTCTTACATTTATATTAGAATTGTTCCATATTTTAACCCCAAGAATATGAGATTATGAGATGATGCCATTGTCTTTCTTTCCGTTTGAGAAGAATCGATTCACAATGGATAAAAGGCCATAGTCACAGTCTTCAGTCCCACCTTTTAATCACATTCTTAGTTAGTATTTGGATTGCGGTAGATAGCTCATTATTGCAATGATTTGACATTACATAAAAACTATGCATTCAAACCAGTTCCTTATGAACCACTTGCATCTGTTACCGGTTACTGTCAAAATAAGTGGTCCAAAAACTGGACCTGTTGGACTGTATTGTGTCAGTTTGTTATGTGTTGCCATATTGCACTGTCAAAGAGTCGTCTTTCAACTCTTCTGTTTTCAACACATTTGGTTACAGTTTGTTTGACTGGGTGGAGATTCTGCTCATTTAGGCTTATTCTAAGAAAACACTACTCTTTTAATTGCAAAGGACATCCCAAAATGAAATACCTGTAAAAGACCAAACTGACTAGATTTAGTTTTTTTTGTTAATCACTGATCAATGCTGACGACCAAAAGTCAACATTTTCTGGAGCAATGAGAAAGGGCCTCTTTCCTTGCCTGTTACTTCTAGTGCTCATACATAGTAAACATTGTAGTGTATCAGACTGACAGTAACAGCATAGCAGGCGAGTCTACCTCTTGAAATATGATCTCTATAAACTTTCACCCAGTTGTTTCTGAGCACAGTGACTTTCAATTGAATATCAGCAGTGAGGGTCAGATAGTAAGTGAGCATTGCAATGTATCGCCCACGATCACCCATTGGCATGACAGGTTTAATACTAATAATATAGAGTATTATAGCTTAATTTTCTGGGTTTGGCAAAAGACCAACTAATAAAAATTATTCAAAAACTTGAAGCAGTGTACTGTCAGTCGAATAAAGCTTAATATTGCACACTTAAAGTTCATTTAAGCTTTTGAAAGAAAGACCCTGAAGGGCTTCATACAGCCTGACATTGCTGTAGCAGGAAGATTTGGCAAGTATTTTGTCAACCGGTTTTAATTACCAGCATGAAAGAAATCCTGACATACAGCACCAACAAACCAAAAGAAAGTTGTTAAAATTGAGTATAAGGAGCTGTTAGGTTGCAAATGTTAGAAATTGGTTCTAGGATTTTAACAAAGTCAAGTTGGGCGTTGTTGTCAGCTGGTGTAGAGGGAGTACAGTGGGATAAGATAAACAGAAATGAAACTCAGACTTTTGATTTGAGATTTGAACATGGACAGGTTGGTGCAGTCTCAGATGTGTTTTGGGAGTGAGTTCCAGAAAGAGGGGGCAGCTTTGGAGATTGCTCTTAAATTCTAACTATACTTACATTTGGTCCCATTCTTGCATCATTTAATTGCCTCTATTTCCATTTCATAGTTATATATAACTCAAAACTTGATGTGTTAGTCCTTAACTGAAAAGTAAAACATTGTTTATGGCTTCGTTTCTTAAAACTGTCTTCTGTTTCCTCCGGTCTAGCTCGCCCTCGGAACCGGGGCAAGGCGTTTTCATGTCTCTGCAGCCTTCAGCGCCAAGGCCAAGGTGGCCATGAGCCGCTTTGAGCCCAGCTCCAGCATTAACTATGAGACGATGCACAAGAACATCGACATTGTGCGCAGGAGGTCAGCAGTTTCTCTTTCTAGAAATACACATGAACATACAGAGTCATTGTTGATTACAGCTTGGCTCATGAAGAATGGCTGGTGTTTATTACAGCTGCACGGTTAATCTTATTGTTAACCACAGTGTTGACTTGTGAGGGCCCATGGAGCTAAGTTTAAATGTCCTGTTGTTTCTCTCTCACTGAGTTTACCACAAGCTGTAATCCAGGAATAGGAAAAGCCTTTTGGTTGGCTGTTATATGACTATTATATGAACACTATTATATGAACAGTAAACCAAGTGTTTGCTATCCTTATAAGTTTATTTTGTTGTTGAGGCCTTTTTCATGATTCTTGGCAACAGACAAGATAGAAGGACACGGCAAGAACACTTAAAATAAATGTATATAGATATTACAATTATGACTTTTTTAGCCAGACTTATAGTATCTACAATTCATGTCCAGCACAACACAAATTTGACTGCATCTTTCCATTAATCCACGCTACCAGGCTCGGCAGGCCTCTCACTCTGTCGGAGAAGATTGTGTACGGTCACCTGGATGATCCAGTGGGGCAGGAGATTGACCGTGGGCGCACCTATCTGCGCCTGCATCCAGACCGCGTGGCTATGCAGGATGCTACCGCTCAAATGGCAATGCTTCAGTTCATCAGCAGTGGTCTGCCCAGGGTGGCGGTTCCCTCAACCATCCACTGTGATCATCTGATTGAGGCTCAGATCGGAGGGCCTGAGGATCTGCAAAGGGCCAAGGTAAGGACAGATGGATGGAGTATTATACACAGTATATTGTACATATATTTTTATGGTACAGTCATCGGTTGCAAATTGCCAAAAATAATAATTTCAAAAATTCTGGTAAAAATCAAGGTGTACATTTTTCATGGGAATTAACAGGAATTTATGGGAAGAAACAAACAAAAAAAAAAAGTAATGATTTACAATATATGGAAGAAACTCCTCAATTAGCATGCTCAATCAATCTACATCGAACATGGTAACAGCTAGCTAGCAAAAACAAGCAGAGAGAATTATAAACTGTAGTTTGCTTGAGGCTACTTTCTGCTGGTTAACCGAAATATCATAAAGAAATAAAATATCTTCACTCCGGTAATAAAATCCAAACTTACATCATGAAAGCATGTTGTCATTTGATTCAGCCAATGCAGTAGTGTGGGCTGCACATGTGACGGGGGAATGCACTGTGCATGCAGAGGGTTGTAATTTTACTGGCAAACGATCTGTTCATGTGATGGAAAAGTGGCTGAGTGCTGTGCTTGGTTACAATTCATTTTAATTATTATATTTTTAACCAATACATGGCATTAGACCTAGTATGTTCTTTTTTGACGGTTTGATCAAATTGTCTGTTGTATTACAGGGTTCAGGATTAAGAGCTGCAGCTAAATTTATTACGTTATAGTTCCATCAAGGATACTTAAGTACCATATATGAAAATAACTCTTCCACATTACCGTTAATACAGGAAGTAAACGAGGAAGTGTACAACTTTCTTGCCACTGCTGCTGCCAAATATGGAGTAGGCTTCTGGAAACCTGGATCAGGGATCATCCATCAGGTACAGTACACTGATTGTATAATGACGCTATAAATGGCTTTTCTAATACTAGAAAATGTGTTTTGCATCATGTTATTTCTCTTGGATGATTAAAGTGTCCTCCCAGAAAAGGACATTCCCAGAAAAAGAGTCAAATTCAAATAGCAGTCTATCAGCTATTTAGTCCTAAGGGGAAAATGTGTGGCTGACTGCGAACGTCCCTTTATTTGGACAGATCATCCTGGAGAACTATGCCTATCCTGGAGTGATGCTGATTGGTACAGACTCCCACACTCCCAATGGCGGTGGCCTGGGGTCCATCTGTATTGGAGTGGGTGGAGCTGATGCCGTGGATGTCATGGCTGGAATCCCCTGGGAGCTCAAGTGTCCTAAAGTGAGTTCTTAAGAACTGAAATCTTGTCAAGGATTTTTAATTTCATCAGCAGTTTCAACCCTGTGCTCAACACTTAATGTCTCCATGAATTTCTCTATCTGTTTGTTTTGTTTAAGCCTGTATGATCATTTTTATTTTTCCTTTAGGTGATTGGAGTGAAGCTGACAGGATCCTTGTCTGGCTGGACTTCTCCAAAGGATGTCATCCTGAAGGTGGCTGGCATCCTGACTGTGAAGGGAGGAACTGGAGCCATTGTGGAGTATCATGGGCCTGGAGTTGACTCCATTTCCTGCACTGGTAAGGATGAGATACACTTCGAGACCTAATACGCTGGTGGAAGACATTCTCTGTATCTACATCTGACGACTTAACCTAACCTAACATCCATATCTTGTGTGTGACACTCTTTTCAGGAATGGCCACCATCTGTAACATGGGTGCTGAGATTGGAGCCACCACGTCCATTTTCCCCTACAACCACCGCATGAAGACGTACATGGAGAAAACTGGCCGTGGAGGTCAGTCTCCTACTGTTTGTCTCTGTCTGTTTAGTCTTTATTCACGGTGTCTTACCTCTAAATGTTTCTGCTTCTTCATCCCCTCTCAGAGATTTCTGCTGTGGCTGATCAGTTCAAAGATGACTTGGTCCCAGATAATGGCTGTGAATACGACCAGCTCGTAGAGCTTAACCTGAGCGAGGTGAGTCAAAACATTAGTCGTGTAATGTAAGACATTACTGCCAGCATGTCAAAATCCATCCTACATAGTAATTATTTACTGTCGAACTATTAGACATAATAGTGCTGCTTCAGTAGTATACAAAGAAATCGGTATACTTTACAATTTTGCAACGGTCAAAACAGATTTAAGGATGTCCAATGCCAAGATTTGAGATCAAGATTTTCTGGAGCAGCCTTTCAGCACCTCCCACAAATAATTTAATTATTTTCCAGCTGTGAGTAGCTTCTCCACTTACTTTGTGCATTGAATTGTTGGAGAAGAATTAACAGCACACTGTATTTAGTATGAGGCACGTTTGAGTATCATTCATTTAGTCACTTTTCCAGTGTGAATACACTTTCTATAAAACCTTTCTATAATCAGGATGTAGAATGTATTTAAATCCTACCACCATAATACATGTGAGGCTCACTATATTGTCATTGTGACATCAGTCTGTGTGTGAACACAGGAGGTCAGGAGTTACAGTATTATTTATTAGATCATTTGATTATGTTTTGGAGCACCTTGATGCTAGAATATGTATGGTACGTTAAAACAAGCATTTTATTATAGGAACCTGTTAATTAAAACATTGATTAGCTTAATTAATTGCCTTTATACTGACACTGGGAATAAAACCACAAACCAATAAGAATCACTGACCAACCACATTTATGTTTACTGTGGTATGTTTAGCAAAAGCTTTCCTGAGTAGATTCCAAATGCTGTCCACTAAAAAATAAATAAATACAACACCAACTTCTCATTTAGTCAAATACCGTTGCTTTGTCTTGTTTTCGGTATCATGTGGTAACGATGGTGCATTAGGAAGCTTAATTTTGTTAATTAGTGTTCCTCTTTTAAAAGTGTCAAAATCTATATTTCTAGCACACGCAAACATGTCACGCATTATGACTTTGCATCATTAAGGATTGTTTCCCTCCTCCCCTCACAGTTGAAGCCCCACATCAACGGACCGTTCACCCCTGACCTGGCTCACCTCGTGTCTGAGGTCGGAGCTACAGCTAAGAAGAGTGGCTGGCCCCTGGAGGTTAAAGTTGGTCAGTATTTGTGACACAGCTGTATTATCTTACATTTGTCCATGTTTTAATGCTTTGTCTCGAGAAATTTGATATTTCTTTTTTTGTTCCTATGAGTTGTGTTGTTGACCAGATATGATCAGATCACATTACAGCCCTGTCATGCGGTCTTCCAGATTAGCTACCTACTGAATGCAATATAATTCCAATCATTGACAGAATGACTAGAATATGATTATGATAATTAAGATGTGTAATTACAGACTTGCTTGTCTTTTGTGTGTTCTCTCATATAATAAACACATTTACATGACTACTTCCAATCTACCACTGTAACTGTATACATGTTCCCTTTAGTTTTCTTGTTCTCAGTTCTCCACTTACAAACATTGAACTCGTCTCCTGCAGGTCTGATCGGCAGCTGCACCAACTCGAGCTACGAGGACATGGGCAGGGCGGCCTCTCTGGCCAAGCAGGCTCTGGATAAAGGTCTGAAGTGCAAAGCCCAGTTCACAGTCACCCCTGGCTCTGAGCAGATCCGCGCCACTATCGAGAGAGATGGATATGTGAGTCAGAATCTACCCGACATTTAGCGAGTGACCCATATCATTTTGGCAACTTGTTTCTTGTCCTTTTTTTAAACACATAAGACATTTATACAATTGTGTGTGTTTGAAGATGTAGGAGAGGATGTTGTCAAATTCATGTTTTCCCTCTTTTAGGCCAAGATCCTGAGTGATGTTGGTGGACTTGTCCTCGCCAATGCGTGTGGACCCTGCATTGGACAGTGGGACAGGTATGCACAATCATGGCAGTTGATCAGTCTGTTCTGCCAATGCTTTGGTCCGAAATGTTTAAACAACCACTGGCCAGATTGCCACAACATCTTGCAGAAGTATCTCTAGATGTTTATTTCTGATTAACTTTTAGATAAGTATTTCCTCTTTAACCAACACGGACTCACGACTGGATCCCCATTAAATGTACTGTGAATATTTACATGAATACTAGTGTTTCTGGTGACCTTTCCTCTCATACTACCTGTGTGCCATTTTTTAAAAAAAAAGAAAAAAACTTTACACAAACATATCAATCTAAAGAGAGAGTTTCATGCTCAACAGAACTCTTCCAATTTTGTATGTTTGATTAACTTTCTTTAAGGATAAATCCTTGAAGGTCAGAATGACACACATATATATATATATATATATATATATATATATATATATATATATATACAGGTAATCCAAGAGAATGAACCCTTTCATGGCTTTTTCTCTAGTAAGGCTGTAAGAATAGGGAAACCATCAAGAAGTTGTTCATTCCAACACTTTCATATTGTTGCATGTAATGCACACTGCAGCCAGTAGTAGGCCAGTAGACTTTTATTCTGGTAAACTGATATGAAACAGGCGGCTCACTGCACAAAAGTAAAGTCTGAAGAATCAAACGGAAAATTCTTCTAAGTGATGTAGGTTCGACACATTGCATCAGACTAACATGCTCTGTGTTGTTACTTTCTTCAGGAAGGATGTGAAAAAAGGAGAGAAGAATACGATTGTCACGTCCTACAACAGGAACTTCACTGCTAGGAATGACGCTAACCCAGCTACTCATGCTTTTGTCACCTCTCCTGAGGTAAAAAGTGCTAAATGCTGAACACCAAACAAGCTCAGCAATTCATAATGACATGGGCATCAGTAGACGTAGAGTAGTTCATGTATACAGCATAGTTTGGAGGACTTGACCATGAAATTCTTATTTTTTGTTTCCCTTGATGGCTGTGACATTTGCACACCCTAAATGCCTTTTATGTAATTCAATGTAGATTGTCACTGCCATGGCAATCGCTGGGACCCTCGACTTCAACCCAGAAACCGACTACCTGACCGCATCAAATGGAGAGAAGTTCAAGCTGGAAGCCCCCAGCGGTGACGAGCTCCCCTCAAGAGACTTTGACCCGGGCCAGGACACCTACCAGTACCCCCCGGCCGAGGGCAGCTCAGTAATGGTAATTTTGATTTATTTCTTAGATGCGGTATTTGATCCCAACAATCTAATCTCTTTAGTGAGGTGAGCCTCCTCTGTCATAACCCAATAAGAGTTTGAACCAGCAAAAGAAACAGCATGATCAAGGCTTATGTTGATAGAAAAGGTGTAATGTGACAGTTGTCTAGACAGAAAAAAGAATTCTGGTGTATAACTAAAAATCATTTTGATCTGTGAGTTGTCCGCCCCACTATACTAAAATATTCTTGGAAGAACATTAATATCTTACCCTGATTTGATGTTGTTCAGGTGAACGTGAGCCCCTCCAGCAACCGTCTGCAGCTTCTGGAGCCCTTCGACAGGTGGCACGGAAAAGACCTGGAGGACATGAGGATCCTCATCAAGGTGAGCAGTGAAATGGAAGGAAAGTTGTGGTGGATTAGTGCAGATTACAAGACTTTTGTCAAAAATGTCTTTGATCTAAGACTAAAACTTTTAAGTTAGCCCAGAATCGGTGTTGATGCCCTTCAGGACCCGTCAACAAGTTAAAGTAGTTCAGAGACTTAACCTTATCGTGAACAGTCTCAGACACTGGCACAGCTTTCAATGATGCTTGATTTTTGAGTAGCCCAAAAAAAGAGATGGCATACACAGATATATATATACAGAATTTTATTTTGATTAATGTTTCCTTCCTGCTATTTAGTTTGGTACCACATATGTCTAAAAAACTGCCCCAATCTGCCCCTCAGTGACCTCTAACTGGCCGTTGTTTATTGTTTATTGTCAGTAACTTAACTTCCTGTCGTCTGTATCCTCCTCTCTTTCCTCCGCCGCTGTAGGTGAAGGGAAAGTGCACCACTGACCACATCAGTGCTGCCGGGCCCTGGCTGAAATTCCGCGGTCACCTGGACAACATCTCCAACAACATGCTGATTGGTGCAGTCAACATTGACAATGATGGCGTCAACAAGGTCAAGAACCTGCTGACAGGAGATTTCGGAGGTGTGCCTGATGTGGCCCGCCACTACAAGGTGAGTTTGATGGGACGAGTCCTGTTGTCCTGTTATTAGTCTGCGTTAGTTTCAGCTAAGTGTACCTAATAAAATGGCAAATGAGTGTAGATTGTGTAGCATGCTATATTCTAGTGCTGCTAAACAAACAAAAAATCCAGGCTATATTCTCATTTGTGCTGAATATTTTTCTGTTTTTTTCCTTGGGACTTTACTTGTCTTCGCTGTCCTGACAGCACTTAAATGTTTTCTTTGTGTTTGTTTAACTGTATAATCCAGGCCAATGGCGTGAACTGGGTGGTGGTTGGAGATGAGAACTATGGCGAAGGGTCCAGTAGGGAGCACGCTGCCCTGGAGCCACGACACCTTGGTGGACGCGCCATTATCGTCAAGAGCTTTGCCAGAATCCATGGTAAGTTTCAGAGCACAAGGAGAAAAAACATGGAAACATCATCTTCATCACTGAAGTCATGTGCAATTGTATTATGCCTCTTCGGCCAGATGTTTTCGGGGATTTCTGCCGTTCCATTCTCATGAATGCAATATCTCTGGATGGAATTTCAGTAGATCTGGCACCAACATCCTCTTGGACTCAAGGATGAACTTATTAGAAACTGGTGGTCAAAGGTCACAAAACACATTTTTGGCCATAACTGAAGAATTCATTAGGCTAATTTTGACTATTTCACACAGATGTCTAAAATAATTAAATGTTTTGGGAAGACGTGGATGCAAACTGCAACTTGTCTGGTGGGTGGAGTCACACAACCGCGAGGTGGGAATTCTAGTTATCTTTACACCCACACACACGTAGAGGCAACAGGGCAGCAGTATCTTAACCTGTGTGGTTGGGTTCCAGGGCAAGCTGCTGATTATTTAGTCTGGCATGTTTACAGTCGGCCAGAATAAGAAGTGTCTAAGAGAGTCTCTAAGTTATACTTAAGTCCATTAGGGCCAGTTTATTACTGGAGGCTACATGTACGTAAGTGGGGAGATGAAAGCCGGTCTGATCTTAGCAGTGTTGCTTTCATTTGTGTGTAAATAGTTCCTCAGAACCAGAAACGCACTAAATAAATGCTGTTGCGTGTAGTTGATAGTTATTATTTGGTCTTGACGAATAAGATTTCCAATCACATGAATTCTGTGTAAATGGAACAGCTAATTCATCATGAGAACTTTAGCTAATCAATAACAACCAGAGACATGCTCAAAAGCTTTATTCTCTATGACCTTGTATTTCTGTGTAACAGATATACTCCCGACAGACAGGGAGGCCTTCTCTGGTTACCTGATGGCAGTACAGGCAGAGTCAATGTCTTGCCGTTACGTCTCATTTTTCCATCTGTTTTTCCTCCTCAGAGACTAATCTGAAGAAGCAGGGCCTGCTGCCTCTGACTTTTGCTGACCCCAGCGACTACGACAAAATTCGCCCTGATGACAAGATTTCAATCAATGGGCTGAAAACCCTTTCTCCTGGCAAGGTGAGGAATATTCTGCAATATTCTTCAACCTAATGTTTTCTTAACATTAGGTTGAAGATAGACTGGATAAATGATTGACACATGATCTTGTTTTTGCCTCCTGTCTCCCACCTCCAGCCCCTGACGGCAGTGATCAAGCACAGCGATGGCAGCCAGGAGTCCTTGCCTCTAAACCACACCTTCAATGAGACGCAGATCGAGTGGTTCAAGGCCGGCTCCGCTCTCAACAGGATGAAGGAGCTCCAGTAATTATTGGAGATGAGGGAGGTGGGGCCTATAGGGGCCACCGAGGGGCCTTGGCGTGGGATAAGAAGGGGAGAGATGTGGGCCTAGAGAGGGGCTTCGCAAAGAGGAAGAGACAATGTGAACTGTAGATGGTAACCAGACTTGTTGGTGTTAACGTTGGTTTAGGGGACAGCTGTAGTCATGCTCATTTAAAGAAAAAAACACACACACAAGGTCGCTGTACAGATGAAAAGCGCACACACACATACATGAGCACGTACATGCACAGACAGGATTACTGTGAAAGCTCCCCCCGATGACAGGCAGAATTACACAAACACACTCACACTTCACATAACCGAAGCTTAGCAGTGTGTGTTTCTAATAGGCAGCATCGTTTTACTGGCAGCACTTCTCACTTTAACTTAGTCGTTCATTGAGTGATACCCTGCAGCGTTCAGCTGAATATTTCATACAGACGCTCATCTTTCTCTATGAAACATGGCGTTTATTCTCCAAATTTTGTGAAAATACAGCCAAACCTGATTTGTATACATGATTCAGAACCTAAATTAATACATTTATAAAGTTAGATATCACGTTTGTCTCAATAGTTTCCATCCAAACGGCCAAATAAGCTCAATATGTTGTTCAACTCACATGTATGTTCTTTTCCTTCATTTTCTCCAGAACATCTTTCCAACATGCTCTCTATCATTCACTCCACTAGTCATCCTTCATTTTCCTCCTGTTATAAGCTGCTAGAATTGCAACTATTGACATAAAACAAGCGTTTCCTTGCTAATTGTAGTTTGGAGCCACACTGTAAACAATCCACCAGGCACACTTATTTACTGTAAGCAGTATCCTTGAAATCCCATCAGCCCCTGTACTTTCATTGGAGCCCAGTCTGAATCACTGAAACCTTGTGTTTTTTCATGCTGCTGTTGGTGCACTTTTCTTTTTGTGCTTACCCAGACTGCTAAATTTCGGCCAACATGTGAATCTGTGCTCACTGGCCGCTGCTCTTCTATTGGTTGCTTGGTGGTTCTCTGTCTTTTTGCCTGATATAAGACCCCATTGTGTGAAAACTTGAGACTAAGACACCCAACACAACACATACTGCTATTGTGTTCGCGCTAGCCTTGCTATTTATTTGCTTTCCATCTGTGTTTTGTCCTGTGTGTTATGCATGGTTGTTTTTATTGGGTTAACATCGGTCTGTGTTCACATCTGTGTTTCCCTCTTTGCTCAACCTGTCTCTTGTTGATCTCACCAAGCTGGTTCATGTAGTCCAAAAAACAACCTGAAATGTTTGGAGAAATAGGCTGTAATCAAATTTGTGTTGCGAGAAATCGAAGCAACATTTTTTTATGTACATTCTGGTGTAGCATATAGACATACGAAATCTTCTGTGCCCACAGGAAATTGCAGTATAACAGTGACACAAAAAATCAGATGCGATGTCCAGAAAAAGCTTTTCTCTTTGATAGTAGGTCTTTAGTCTCATCGTCGCAATTAAATCCTCTGGCACAAAGCTTCACAGATGTTATGTTGCTGTGGTTTCTCTGTGTTCAAGTTTTTCAGTCCTCACTATCATCGGGAGTTGCCAGCGTGTGAAATTGCCTCGCGTAGCTGCAATGGGAGATTACATGATGTGTTTGTCTTGGCATTGAATGTTTTTTGTCAGGTTGAGGTTCGGTCCTCCATTGCATGAGGAGGCCTGCTGTCTTCTTACACAAACTAACGCACAATCTAGTGTCCAGATGCCTGTACACTAGCACTTTGTAGAGTTAGGAAAGTAGTGTTGGATGTGCTTCGTAACGCTTCCTTTATTCTCTTCAAACACTTTACTCTTCAGCGTTCATCTCTGTTGATACACAAGTTTTCAGACTGTAGATCATTCGTGTTTTAAGTCTTGTCATTATCGATACTTAGTGTGCGCCACTAAAAGAGTCTGGTTATATATTTTTGTGGGCTTAGGGATGTTGAGGTCATTGTTGCTATGTTTTGTGTGGGATTACGCTGTTTAGCTCTATTCATCATCTAGTCTGTAAATCCGTCACTCCTTCATTCTTCAGTCTAGCAAGACATTGTATTAGATTGATATTTAGAGTTACTGAGGTAAATCCCTATGTACAAAAAAAAATAATTTGGACCTGTGTGTAAATGATGTGATATATAGCTGCACTTTGTATAGGGGTGTGTACATAAATGATAAAGTAATTATAAAGATATACATACAATATATATAAAAATAAAGAGAGAGAGAGAGAGAGCAAGTAACGTGCTGTAATCTGCCTGTCTACATGAGAGCTGTTAACGACAACTGGTAACAAAAAGTCATGAAATTGTGTCCCCTCTGTGATTTTCATTAACCTAATGGTTTTACAAACCAGTTTCGGATTATGGGTGAAATTAAAGCACCGATAATGGATTATAGCTGTCGGTTGCTGCTGGGCTTTGACGGTTAAAAAGGACTTGTCATTTCTAGGAAGGCGACTCTCGGTGGCTTTGTGTATATTTCTTAATCCTTTTGTTTTAGTTTTGTTCAAATCATTTTCAGGGAATGAGGTGATTAGAAACGGGAGCAGCCCACCTTTAAATACGTTTTAGACATTAATGAGTCCATGAAGGGGGTAATGTGTTCATAAAGTCAACATTTTGAGAACCATCATGTTTTCATGCCCTCTTAAAAAACAATCACTTCGATGGTTAAACACTCCTCACTGCTGTATCAGATTTACTGCCAAAGATGCCTAATGGAAATACTACATGTTGAGAAGTAATGGTTATCCATAAGTTGTGTTTGAGAAACCCGCCATTATTATATGATCTTTCAAATAAATCCCAGTGTGCATAACGATCTGATTATGTGCAGAGTGTTGTTACCTTCAGAATTCACCAGGATCAATGTTTATTTGTAAATCATCTTAAAAAGTACTGATTCATTTCATCATCATTCGTCCTCCGTCAGCACATTTTAAACAGCCATGTGTGAAGCAGTTTGCTCATTCTGTGATGTAAGATAATGCTTTGTTGTTCACGAGTTTTAAAAGGCACTCCTGTATAGTGACAAATCAAATGATGTTGTTCATGAAGGCATGCCTGTTGTGACATTTTGTACTCAGGTGTGCTCTGTTTGATCAGGCTTCCTCTGATGTGTTTGAAGATAATTTTATGACATGGTTCACTTGCTAAATACAGCAAATAAATATGGAAAATGAACATAGTGATGATTCCCCTCACACTTCTGTTTCAGCATTAAACTTTTTTTAAAGTAGATGTTCCAAAACACCTGCAGCTGTATTGTTTGAGAGATTGAAAATGTCTTGACATGAACTAAATAACCAGTAAATTAATAAAGATAAAGTTGTGAAGTGAATGTATTTGTGGTTTTATTTGCTCAATGAAGTAAATAAAAAGCTAATGTGATTGTCAGTTATTTGTGTTACAGTAGATACAAAGACTTCTAGCAGCTGAGGAAGAATTTGCTTCAATTGTGGTTGCTGCCATCATGTGTTTATTGAGAAATCTTAACAGGCTGCAATCCTCACTGACGTACATTATATCTATCTATTTATATATATATCTATCTATTTATATATATATATATATCTCAACATGAATACTTACATACCTGTTCATATTTCTGTGTGTACATAAAGTATGTGTAATATATAAAAAAATGTAACATTCATCAGCACAATGCCATACCACAATACACCGTATCTACTGTGCATAGTTAACTTAAAAGTGCACATGGAAATATGTGTGCAATGTATGGAAAGATTTGGCTAGATGTAAACTAAGTTTGTGATTTCAGTAATAAAGATCAAAAAAAATAAATGTATTTGTTATTTTCACTGTGTTTAGACCGTAGGAAATATAATACTAGATGTATGTTTCATGTCATTATGGGATGAAAGTGTTTATTTCGTACAGATAACATGTTTCAATGGCAACAGAGAATTCAATATTTATGATAAAGATCACATTCCTTTCAGAAAACAGAAAATAAAGGCAAATGATATATTTTTAAAAGATATTTATATATTTTTTATTAATAAATACATTTGTTTTAGATCTGTAAAAAGTATAGAAACCAAGTAGCACGCTATGGTCATACAAATACAAATAATCACATACAGTATATTAACATAATTATAGACTAAATAATAGAGCTTTAAAATTGTGCATTGTAGCTTTAAGATTTGCGACAAGTCGTAAAAACGCTCTGCCGTAAACAATCACGTGGAGACATCATGGAGGCGCTTTGAGTTTGTTGTAGATTATTATACTTTTAAAGGTGTCTTCAGATAGATTGTGAACAGTTGTCGATATTTTTATTTAAGGCGCTTTGAGTTTGTTGTAGATTATTATACTTTTAAAGGTGTCTTCAGATAGATTGTGAACAGTTGTCGATATTTTTATTTAATCACATCTCTGCGGAAAAAACAGGAAGTGCTGTCCCGAGAGTAGGAGACACCTCGTAGCTCGGTTCAGCTCAGTTCAGCTCAGTTTCTCCTCTCTGTGTGTGTGTGTGTGTGTGTGTGTGTGTGTGTGTGTGTGTGTGTGTGTGTGTGTGTGTGTGTGTGTGTGTGTGTGTGTGTGTGTGTGTGTGTGTGTGTCTGCATCATGTTCGTGCTGGTGGAGATGATCGACACTGTCAGGATCCCTCCGTGGAACTTCCAGAGACAACTCAACGAGGCCATAGCCGAGGAGCTGAACAAGAAACTGGCCAACAAGGTGCGTGTGTGTAACCACAGTTACAAAACTGAAAAAAAACTCTTCACACAAATGCAAAACATTTCAATGTATCCAGTGTGAGATGAGACTGTCAGGAAATAAAGGACTGTAATTAGTTCATCCTACATCCATACAAATGATGATTGAACTGTGCCTCAGTTTAGTTTTTCTATCTTCCACAAAGTGTATTATTGGAGACTTAAAGGGACAGTTCACCCCAAAAATTATAATCAACAATTGTTTTCCTTTTGCCTGTAGTACTGTTTATCAGTCGACATTGGTGTGAGTTGGAGAGTTTTGGAAATGTCAGCCGTAGAGATGTCTGCCTTCTTTGGAATATAATGGATCTATATGGCACCAGTTTAAAAAAAACATTTTAGAAACTCAACAGCAATGTCTCTTTCCAGAAAGCATGACCCAGTTGCTCAAGAGAACCCACAGACCTTGTTGTGAGCAGTAAAGGATTCTGGATAATTCAGAAAAATATTTATGCAAGTTAGCGTTTTGCACTGTCTGACTTTTTATCTGCTTAACTTTACACAAAATACCGTTTGGTTCTTTGTGCTAGGAGTTTAACTTATTGAAAGTCTGCACTTGTGTGGAATATTGTATTTTCAGCAGGTCTGCAATACTCTGACCCCCTTTCATTACCTCAGGTGGTCTACAACGTTGGCCTGTGCATCTGCCTGTACGACGTCATTAAACTGGACGATTCCTATATATTCCCCGGGGACGGAGCCTCACACACCAAAGGTATGATGATGCTCTCTCACCTCTTTATGAACTTAATCATGTCATGTACTGTATTTTTAATACAGCTTTAGATTTGAGACGCATCGCCACATTTTGCAATGTGAGTCCTTCCACCTAGTTTTAATTAGTTTATTATCAATTTAGTAGCTCCGTGCGGCATTTTTAGACCTGCTAAGAGAAAACTCCTGTAGGACATAATAATATAGACCCAGAACACGTCGCTGCTGTTTTTCTTATCCAATAATAAAACACGTTGACAGGCTTGCGGAGTGATGGAGGTTGGTCTGAGGTGTCACAGATAGACCCCCTTACTGCCATTGTTAACACAATGTTAGTTATGGTTAAAGTGATGGTTGATGGACTGTGTATCAGCTGTGAACGACTTCACCGAACTCTTGTCCGCTGAAACGGTTCCCAACTTCCTTTGGTTTTTCTTTCAGTTCATTTCAGGTATGTTGTCTTTCACCCTTTTCTCGATGAAATCCTGCTCGGCAAGATCAAGTACTGCAGTCAAGAGGGAGTTCATGGTAACTTCTGTCTTTCCATCTCAGCATGTTTTGATTAAATCTCCAGAAATGTTTTATCTGATTTAATTCTCAAGACTCAAGGTGACGTATTATCTTGGGTTTTTTTTAACTCGACCTACAGTCCAAAGCCCCAAGATATAACATTTGCAATACTATAAAACAGAGAGGAGCAGCAAATCCTCATATAGGAGTAGCTGGAAAATATCCTGCACTTGTGTTTGAAAAATTACATTAAGGAATAATTGATTGGCAAAATAGTTAGAGACATTTTTTGTGATTGATTCATTGACTAGTTGTTTCTCAATGAAAAATAGATTCAAGTTAATTTGTAATTCGTAATTAGTCAGCTATAGCAGATAACATTGTATATCTGCGCTATTTGATTTATTTTTGACCGATTTTTATTAATTTAGAGGGCTGTAGTTTAAATCTTGACTATTCCACCTAAATAAGTTTTAATAAATCACTGAGAAAAGTTGTTTCAGGATCTGAGAGGTTTTAAGAGAGTCCACTCTCTCTAAGACTGTAACCTTTCTGTTTCACAGTGACGATGGGCTTCTTTGATGACATCCTCATTCCACCAGAGTCTCTTCAGCAGCCCGCAAAATTGTATCCTGTCAGAAAACATTCCTCTAAACGAAGTGCTGTGATTTTTATCTTAAGAACAGTTTTGCCATGTGCATCTCATCACATACTATATAGATTCTCATTTTATAATTGATTGTGACTGTAGTTAAAGTATCAGCTGAGGCGTCCTTAGCTTCAGCCACAGCGATGAAGCAGAGCAAGTTTGGCTCTGGGAATATGAGACGGACGAGGGGGCCCATGACCTCTACATGGACCAAGGGGAGGAGATCCGTTTTCGGGTGACGGATGAAGTCTTTGTGGACACCTCGCCAACGGGCCCGTCTGCTGCAGCGACCGACACGCCGGCACAACCGGGACAGTCGACGGCTCCGCCAGCGGAGGAGAGCGTGGAGAAGAAAGAGGCTCCGTACACTCTGATTGTAAGAACACGCCTCATCACTAACTTACATTTACATCAGCAGGAGACCTGTTCGTGCAAAAACTTCTTAACTGTGTTTCTGATAAAAGCGGTTGTTATTTTGACTGAATCGGACTCTTTGTATTTTAATGTCGGGTTTTTCTCAGTAATGTTAACCAAACTCCATTGTGTCCCAGTTTAAGGGGCACACTTTTTTTAAACAACGATTTCTATTTTTTTATTTTACTACTGTCAAATATCAGTTTCGGGTCTAAAACTTTCAGCATCTTTCAGGCTCTAGTCTCATGTGTGCTGTTGTTTATACTCTGGCAGAGCAGAGTTATAAATACACTAAACACTGTTACACAGCTATTATGATATCTCTGTTCTTTATGGACCCTCCTGTTCTCCATTCCCTCAGGGAATGTGTCAAAGTTGAACACGACTGAACTCTACGTGAAAGCCCTCCATTGATTTAATTCAGTGTCCGCTTGCAAATAAACAGATTTTAGTAATTTAATTTATGTGTCTGTAAATTTCACTGTTACCAATGCTGGGCTGACTTGGCTCTTATACAGGTGTTCATGAAGATTCATGGAGGTACAAGTTGACCGGCCTAAACAGGAGAGTCAGTCTTTATAATGACATGCAGTTCTAAGAATAGGTCTGAATCAATCAAAATGACTGAAAACACCTGTGTGTGAGTGTACCAAAGGTTTTTTGACAAAATCAAACAAAAAGTAGCTTCTCGTCCATCCTGACCCATTGCCCTGTTGTTCCAGGGGACCATCTGTGACCCGGGGCTGGGGCTGCTGTCGTGGTGGAACAGTTAGCGCTGCAGAGGAGGAAGAAGGACATTAAGTGGTTATGAACAGATCGACCACGGTGACTGATCGGAGAGGCGCGGGACGGTCGGCTGGAGACAGAACCCACTAGTTTGGATACAGAAGTGGAGCTCTCTGAACCAAGAAGCTGTCGGTGTAAAGTGACTGATGTGCTCTGCCACATTGAGACTGATTGTGTTGTAGATAATGCCCTGAACATACCAGCTCTGTGTCGACATGTGAAATTGACCCTTTATTTGAAAACAGAATGAGTTGATTGACATTTACGTTCATTTAATGTATTTCACATGAAAATTAACCCTCCAATTCAAAGGAAAACATCAAAAAGTTTATCAATACTTTACTTTGATAGTAGGACATACACAGGTCACAAAATCTGACTTAATGGGTCAAAGTAGGTGCTGTTGAACACTGAACAGCACCTGTCAGGGATGAATAAATGTGGTGCCTCATGATACTTAAGAACTTATGGACACTCTTTAGGTTAAAGATGAGAGAATTAAGGATGAGTGATACTTTTGTTCTTGGAAATTAGAACCACAGGACCATTTATAACACATTTGTCTCATCAAAATTCAAACAAGGGTAACATTGCTACAATAAAAAAAAAATGTTCAAGCTTAAAATATTACTTTCTTTTTTCAAATGTTACCTCAAACATGTTTCCGTCCTGCTTCCTCCCTTTATTTAACAGCCTTAGGGGTCCATGTGACCACTGCATGACCAGCAGATGTTTGTCTCAGTTGTTGTGAACCAGGTCAGACTGTAGAGATGTTATCAACAAACATATGGTTTGCTCCTGGAAGAAATGTAGCCTATACAGAAAGCTTAGCTTAGCTTTACATTTTATTTTTCATCACACACACTTTCCGACATTAGACATTTACAGGATAGTTCTTTTTATTTTTTATTTTGCTGTCATGTGCATGCGATGAAAGATCAAATATACAATCCAGTAAAACACCCTTTATAATGAGTGCAGCACAAGAACAGCTGTGTAAAGAGTGAAAGGTGATTTATTGTTTTATATCATAAAAACAAAGAACACTTCTGGGCACACTGTTCCCTTAACAGATTACACACATGACAATGAATGAAGAAACACACACACACACACACACACACACACACACACACACACACACACACACACACACACACAACACACACACACACACACACACATCACGCCATCGGAATCTCCGCCAGCTGCGCAGACTCAGCAGCAGCTCGTCGTCACATCAGGGTTCTCCGTCGGACTGCACGGATTTAGTGGACTTATTTATTTAATAAGTGGTTATATAATAAAGCCCGACTGAAGACACACGCTCACACACGCTGGTCGTCCTCAATGCAGTGAGTAGCATGTCTGTGGCTGTGTGATGGTGTGTGATGGAGTGTGTCTGTGTGTCTGTGTGTCTGTGTGCTTTGTTGTGGGATCGGGACAATGTATTCTTTGCATGCTTGACGGAATAACCGCTGAATATCATAAAGACAGCTTTTATTATCAGCTATCTTCACCTCTGCTTATGGAGCTCTGGTGTAACATCTCCTCCATGTCTGACTGCTCTGTATCTGGTCATACAGCATCCATGGCCTCTTTCCTCACACCTTTCACACGTTTTTGACACATTGCTGATATCATTGGGGCTGTATCCATTTATTGAAGTGTTTTACTATAGGCTAGTATAAAACGAGGAAAAAGCAAATAGGGAAAAAAAAGGGATTTTAAGAGAAGTGTATTAATTCAACTGAACTCCACAAACTCACACAATGTATATATATATATATATATATATATATATATATATATATATATATATATATATATATATATATATATATATATATATATATATATATGGGACCATGACCCTGTGGTTCACTCTGAGTCCCTCTGTGTGTTTACATCCATTCAGTGTAGTTTCCTCATTTTGAGAGACTACTGCATTGATCGACCTCTCTCTGACGTGTCCCGTGGTGACGCGGTGGTGACGCGGTGCCGTTGTGCAGTTGCTCATTTGGGAACAGGGCGCTGACGTCACGAACGCACCACTGGAGGCGTTCTGCAGCTGTTCTGACGTCACGCTGCGTCACTCACAGGCGTAAAGAAACACGGTGCTTGTTGTCTGTGTTAATGGCGTTTCTGGGGTGAATTCAACCTTCATTGCTGACAGGAGATCAGGCAGCTGCCTCTCATCCTGACCCTGAACACACCACGGTGGGGAGAACCCGGATTAGGAAGGTATTGAAGGACAAGGTCACCTGACTAAACACGATATGTTGCGGATTTTAGTATTAGGGAATGATGAACAACATAGATGGATGGCGCAATAAATCCCCAATTCTCCCAAACTGGTGACTGGACTAAGAGCATACTGTGTATATATATATATATATATATATATATATATATATATATATTAAATATACACTGCAATGATGGTGCTCTGTAATGCACTGAACAGCAGGAATGCTGGTCAAGTAGATAATACAATTATGTCTCCAAATGAATGAATACAATCCTTTGGGCAGCTTCAGCTAGGAGCCCTGTAGTGTAGGAATCCTGGGGGATTGCAGTGAAATGCAGTTTGTTGGGAAACATTCAAAGGTTCCAGGTGAAATTTGGGGCTGGTTTTAAAACTCCACCAATTTTACATCCCTTACATGTCATGAAAGCTCAGTTTGTGGAAGTGTAATGTTTTCAGTGGATGTTTCTTGTCATCATAGGATGTGTAGGATCTACCATTTTTTAAAACTTAATATGTACTAAAAGTCTGTTATAGCTTGGCCTCTGCTGCATTGATTTTGATCATTTGTATTAAAATATATCCTTGGCAAGTACCCAAACGTTAGGATACAAGATAATTACTGGAGTGCCCCTTTAATATTAGCCTGCTCTTGATTTAAAGGACCTGAGACTTGACTGAGGAGACGTCACGCAACATATATTTTCCTCTTGGCAGGATTTTTATCTAATAACCCAAATTTGACATTTAATGGTAAAACAATATATTACCTAGACATGAGGGAAGAACAGTTGCATCTCACAGGTTCCTTATTTGTATGTTGTTTCTGACTTGAACAGGCTAATTATTGGCTGGATGATCCCTTTCGTCTCCCCTTTGCCCCATCAGGTCGAAAGCCACATGACAACCCTCTGATCCTCACCCATTCTCTCCCTGTCTCTTTCTCTTCACAGCCTGTCCCCCTGATAGACTTGAAGTGACAGCCCTGACCTGGATAACGGCTGTGCCTCTTGTCCCGCACTGAGGCAGGCTTCTCCAAGCAGAAGGACTCACAGATACACCAGCGGACAGACGCCTGTGTCAGCAGCCCATCAGCAGCCTGCGGCTTGAATAGTAGCAGCGGCGTCCAACACTGCATCCACACCGTCCTCCCTCATCTTCCTCGTCCCTGTCACTTCTGACATGGCAGACCCCAGCCTCACATCGCCGTCTAGGACCCCGCTGCGCTCCCCCAACACCTCTCTCAGCCTCTCCTTCCCCTTCCTGAGGGAGGGGAGTCGGGTATGGGAGTCGGGGAGAGAGCAGTCGCTGCCTCGGGATTTGCCCAGCCCGTTGCCAACCAAACGCAACCGCACATACTCAGCGTGAGTATGATTAGTTTATTTACCAATGTGGTGGAAAGAAAACATTTCATAAACACAAACACCATTTCATTTAAACTTTACTACATTTCACAGAACATACTTCTTTTTAATCCAGTTAATTTACTAAAGCTTTTAGTCCCTGTAGCCAGCAAACCAAAACTAATAATGGGTTCGAAGCACTTAATGCTAATGTACAATTAGCCCGTTCTCATAGGGCATCAATGAACGACGGTTTGTCACGCCCCTCGACGTCTTATACTGACGCACAAGGTACCTTATAGCGTTTGTAAGAGACTTACCAGGCTTTCAAGTAACAAATCCCTGTATATGCTCAGGTTTAATACCTGAGTGTGAAATAAATAAAACCCACACAGGGCTAGAGGGGGTTGAGGTTGCGCATGGATCAAGCAAGCACAGGACTTACAACCTGGAGACTGGTGTTCATGTCCCAAAGTTAGTGATGTATGTGACATGTGTTCCCTACTTATGTTCCGTTGTTTATGTTTTTCTTTGTTCATGAAGTTATTTTGAGCCCAACCATAATGTTTGTCCTGCACTAAACCTAAGTTTAAGTGCAACCAATCATTCCTTTTTTGTTTGAATTCCCAACGTTACCCCCTGTTACCGCAACCATGCGCTTGGCTACCCTATGTGCTAGAAAGTCGCGCCAAGGGGGCTGATAAAACAGTCAGTATGTGACAAGTCGGAATGAGAAGGCGTTGCTACAGTATAACCTATAACTCACTATAAAGAGTGCCCTTTTAGAACTTGATACACATCACTTAAGTAACATTTTTAATGAAGTACTTGTACTTGTGAGGGAGTATTTTTGAACTGGTATTGTCACATTTAGTTACATAAAGGATCTTCCTATTTCCACCACTCTTAACTTGTGTTCAACCAAACTGAAGAAAAAATTGATTAATCATCAGCCATTTTTCTAGCAGAAAGAAAATACTGATTTCAGCTTCACTAATGTGAAAGATGCTTGTTTTTAAATGTGAATCTGACAGGTTGCTGTATTGTGGCTGTTTGGCAGACTGTGATTGGTACTAAAGAAAGATTAAATACTATACTGTTTACAAAGATTAGTATTACGCAGATCAATGTTCTCATCTCTGCGTGTTGTCACGTAATGAGGCAGCGTGTAGGAGTTGTTTTGATCAGCGCTTCATCTTCCTTTTAACCTTCTTTATGAATCCTCCTCCAAGTCCACACACTCCTAAACTGCCCCTTCTCGTCTTACTGAAACAATAACAACAATGAATTGTACTGAGATGAGTCATTTTATGCTTAATGTAAGAACTTTATTGTTTTCCTCTCTTTGGCTGCAGTACGGTACGCGCTCAATCAGGTCCCGTGTTTAAGGGCGTGTGTAAAAACTTCTCCAGGTCACAAGGTCACGGCTTCCTCCGACCCTCCCACGGTGGCGAAGACATCTTTGTTCACATCTCAGAGTAAGTGGCAATAACACACTTTTAAAAAGACATAATTATACAGATTTCACAGCTGTCACCTCTAAAATGCACAGCAGACAAACACACCATGCACAGCTGACTCACAAACTGCAGCGTCAACTCATTGGACTGCAAGAACTCAGCAAACAGCACTGTTTATGTGTGTACCAACCAACCCTCCTCTGTGACACCTACAGTTTGTGGACATGAACAGAGAGTACAGCAGTCATTAGTTCTTTTAGTCCAGCTTTTTATTCAGCACAAGCTGTGTGCCAAATGTTAGTAGAGCCTTAGTAAAAGCACATAAAAAAAAATTCTCCCAATAGAGTATACAGTATGATCGATGATCCATACTATTATTTTTCTTTTATTGATCCCCATGGGGGAAATTCGGGTGTTGCATACAATCTTACGGCAAAACAGCTGCATCCTGGGTCTGAAAGTCCAACATTTATCTTGTCTCAAATTTCCTCATTTTCAGAGCTGAATCTGGAAGGAGGAAACAGCTAGAATTGCTCTGTCCTCAGTTCAAAATGATGCCTACTAGCACTAAGGCTTTAGTTATTTACATTATTATTTTTGTTGAGCTGGCAAATATGAGCTAGGCAATGTGACTTCCTCGTTGAAAGCATGTTTATATTTTGTCTGTATCCCCTTGTACATCTATATACCAAGACAGTATGAAGCTAAACTCATTTTTACTCATAGCTCATCGCCCTACTTTTTCTCTATTTCAGCATCGAGGGGGAGTATGTCCCAGTAGAGGGCGACGAGGTCACGTACAAAGTGAGCCGGGTCCCGCCCAAGAACCTGAAGGTGCAGGCAGTGGAGGTGAAGATCATACATCTCAACCCAGGGACGAAACACGAGACCTGGTCTGGCCAGATCATCAGCTCGTAGACCTGAACACCGGGCCTGGTTGGTCGCACAGGGCAGGGCTGGGAGGGGGAGGATGGACCTGTCGTATGACTGATAACTTACAATCTGTGCTAAAATCCTTTCTTTAAAAACATGTTTTATCTACACAGCAAAGTGCCCATGATAATTCATGTGTCGTTGGTATCCACTCGCAGAGCTGAGGCCCCATTCAAAGCTGTCCCCTGCACTGATGAATTTGCTGTGTATGTAAGACTGACTATTTATTCACTGTTAGGAAAAATACACTTTTATTTAATTTATTTTCATTTTTGTCATGACAGCAGTTATAAAAGTCAGATTTAAGATGGTAGGGTAAAGTGATCGGCGAAGGATCAAGCCTGAAAAAAGGCTTTTGGGCCCCAAGATGAGCTGTGTAAAGTAGGAAAAACTGGTAAAGCTGTGGACATAACTGTGTTGCAGATCTGCAAACTGTGTCATGACAGCTGAGTGTATGTGCAAGGAAGAGATCGATGCAGGACAGAAGGCTGAGTTCAGTTTTACTTCCCTTCTTTGCCGCTGTTATGCACTTGTTTACTTCAGCAGCGTTTCCAAGATCACATGTGTGGGTCAGATTATAACAGCCTACACAGTTCAGACTTTGGACAGATGAGAAGTAACTGTGAATTCAAGAACAGAATAACGGACGTAAAAGCACGTAGTTAAGATAATTGAAGTTGAAGTGAGTTTTGAAGGATTGTGTGGTTGAGTGAACGGAAGTTGAAATGGCAGGTTGACCATCCTTACAGCAGTAAATCACCGCTACCCAAATTAAATCAACCCAATGAAGAAAATCCCTAAATATGAATAGTTCTATGTTTGCACCCTAGACAGGACGTCTCATGAGATCCTTTTGGGATTAAGGTCACCAGTTTAGAAACATGGCTATATAGGGCAAAAAAAGGGGAACTTTTATTTTGAAATAGAGAGGGTAATATGCTGAAGTGATAGTGAGTTCAAAGTTAGGAATTCAGTTTGTATTCAACAGAAAAAGGAGGGAGACCAGGAGTAAAACAGGCATATCACATTAAACCAAGCATGGATATTTCAAAAGTATGAAAAAAAATACATATCTTACTGTGAATGGCAAGCGATTGCAAGTATTTTCCTGGAAAATGCATATTCTTGGTTGTGTGTCTTGTTTGTGGTTATTTATTTTAATTATTTATTTGATGATTTAATCAGATTTGTGTGTGTCTTCAGATTGCAAGCTCTATATTTTGGGTAAGTACAGTCAAAGCTTGCACTTAAGAGTTTTGAACTTCCACAATGAAAACTGCCAGAAAAAAACAGCTCCAGACCTCATGTCAGGTTTTTCCAAATTTGTTGTGTTGTTTGAAAATTTCTGTTTTGAAAACTTCTAGGGCAGATATTGCTGATAAAAAAACAAAAAACAATTTGTAAATCTCTTTTTCTATTATCAGAAAAACATGTATCTCTGTGTGGTTTATTAAGCGTAGTCAGTGTTATGGTGAACTACATGACTTCATAGTTGGTGCCAAAAGAGATCATCATCAACGTTGTTTGTAGTTATTCAGGATTAGCTCAGTGTACTGTGTGTACTTTTCTATATGTCTGTTCAATAGAGTCCCAATGCATCCTGTCTGTCTGCCAGTGTCACTGCCTGAACTTGTTCAACATTACTTTTGGTTTATTTAAGGGCACTTTCTTTTGTTAACGAGCCATGGTGGTGGTGATCCCTATGATTACTTCTACTGAGCCTTGAAAGAACATTAAAGCATTTTATGATTCACACGTCTGGTGGAAGATGTGTTTCTTTATTTGCATGTGGGAGGGAGACTGAGGGAGGAAGAGGAAGAGTGGTATGAACCTTGGTCAACATGCGAGTCTATAATGAAGAGATCAAAGGTTTGATTTTGAGCACAGACAACACGTCCTGTCAAAGTGTTCCCAAACTGATCAGTATGACAGTGATTGCTATTTCATTACATTTTATTCAATCTATTTTGGGACAGAAATGGGGGTGATGTTTCAGGTCTGGAACCAGCTAAGCTCACCCACTGTCACGTCAACTTCTGTCTTTTTTGTGAAAAAAGAAATACAAAAAATAAGTTGTGCCTCATACAATGACATATTTATCATGTCTCTTCCTGCGTCTTCTCTATTCCTAGCGACACATCATAATTATTAACTTAAGGAAGAACATTTGAAGCATTTGAGTGCCTGTATCTATAACATATTTAGTATAATACATTTTCCCACTTTTCTGCATTCATCGCTACCCCCTTTTATTCTGTGTATTATTACTGGGCCCAGAACGGTCTGCCAAAACTAAATGTCAGACACTGCTGACTTAGATTCCAAGAGACATTGATGATTGATAAAGGGAATACATAATTCATTAGTGTACAAAAACAGCTACAAGTTGAACCGATTTTATCTTTAAAGCATATGTTTAGGTGCAATTTGAAAGTTTCTGGTGTCTCCTAGTGGAAAAATGTAAAAAGACACTGAGGCAGAAAAATGTATTCTGAATTATCTGCAGCCTTCTTGATGAATAAAGTTTAAGATTTTGTGACTGAGATATATGTAAAAGGAGAACATTTGAGGTCTACAGGATAAAGAACCACAGTTGAGAGTTGAGGTCGGTGACATGATATCAAAAAAGTTTTATCAAAATGAATTGAGCCAAATTCCTTTTTTATCCATAAATGACTGAAAAACGACATGACCGATCTTTTTTAATCAGTTAGTGACACATTAAAAGCTCATCTCTGCTGTGAATAAAAGTCTTGTCGACATGATCCTTATAGTATTTGTTGTTGAAGGAGTGTTTACAGTCAGACACAGAACTGCAGCTGATATCAATCAAAAGCTTTATATTTAAAACAATGATCCATTAAGGAGGCATTTTTCTTCTGAACCATGACAGAACATTGACTCGTCATTTGAAAATCAAAGTGTCACTGTTCACCATTTTAAAAGGTCCCTAAAAAACAATTTAAGCATCTGTTAAAAACTGCATGAATCTGAAAAAGATTAGCAATAAGCATCAATACATACAATCACCCAGCGTGCAGCTCGTCAAAATATTTTACAAAAAAAGCTGTCATATCAACTGACAAGTTTGCAGAGTGACTTGGTCACAGTAGCTTAATTCCCTGGTTAAAATGAATTCATTGAGCTCAGTTTTTAAATAGAAATCTGACACATTTTCAAAACAGACACTTGATATTTTAGGGATTACACAGTAAATAAACAACATATCACCTCCAGCGAAGAGAGCTGAAGAGAAATTAAAATACCTGGAATGATTCATATATCATCAACTGTAGAGGAGGAAAGACCCACATCATCTCATTTTCAACGTGGACTCACAAAAATCACTGTCTTTCTCTTTCACTTTTGTCACCTCTTTTAGCAGTGTTCAACAAGATTATACCAACAAAGGGTATCAAAATATGCCAACATTAGTGCAAAACATCATTTTATACTCTTAGTTAATTCAGAAGTAATCATTTCAAACACATCTGTGTTAAAAATCTCTCTGCGTTTTTTGGCTAATTTCATGTCACATGCTACACATCACAGTGCTGTTACACTGGCCCAGTACACTGGCCCAGTACTTAAAACTTCACATCACTTTTGATGTACTTCACATACATCAAAATGTAACACTTCCTCAGTTTCTGTACCTTTAAAACAAAAAAAGGCGGGGGGGAGAGAGAACGTTCCGGGATATCAGGGCTCATGTGGTGGAGCATTGAAGAAAAGCTCCCGACAGAACCTGGCCGTGTCCTCCGGAGAGTAGACGGTGAAGCCGATGGTCCGTGGGTCGTTGAAAATCTCATAGTCGTTTCCTCCCTGAAAAGAGAATCAAAAAAGATTACAAACACATCTTAACATGATTTCAGCCAAAGCTCTCCTCATCTATAATCATAACGTTTGACCTCTAACCTCTGAGCCTGGACAAACAGTTTGATCTGAGCAAACACACAAGTCATGGCCTCACTGTAGTCGTGTCTCCAGCACCACACCTAAAGCTGTTTCTGCACAAATCTGAGATGCCGACAGAGCAAAACTATGAGTTTACCATTTAAACAGAAATCTGTATTAAAAGAATCAGTTGAATCTTTTTGTTCTGCGCAAAACTTTACCCCCCTGTAGTTCGGACAGTCAACTTATCTTTGGGATGTATTTATGGTTAGCTCTGCAATAAAGAAGTAGAATACAACGAAATCTTGAAATTGCAAGATCTCGTAATTAAGAGAAATATTAAAGCTGCTGTTATTGTAGACATCAGTGAGAATGTGTGCAGCCAGTTTGCTAAATATTTGTAGAAAGAATTCCCAGAGGAGTGGAGGCTGTTATTAGTAGCAGATTATTGCTAATGATTTTAGAATGGAGATACTCAACAATCTATGTAATCTTTGGTTGTCCACATACTTTTGACCATGCAGTGTATAAAGTATGTAATTAGTAAACAGTGTCAGTATCTGTATCCACATCACTCCACCCAGCCCTCCTATAAATATTTCCCAGAATTAACTTACATCTGACGTCTCGTTGCCAAAGAAATAGATGGCGTCCAGGCCTTCGCTGTCCAGCAGCTCTAAACACAATCTCTTGTCCCAGCCCTCTGGAAAGACGTCAAAGCTGATGAGACCACCTAAAAATACATGTTCAACAGAACATTATTAATAATTTTGTCATATACATTGGAATCCTTGAATAAACGACTTTAAAAATACGATGCATTTTAAAGAGGGAAATTAAACATTCTGATATAAGTTAACACACATTTGCCAATTCTTTCAGGAAAGAGCAGACCAAGAAGTGTTCATGTCGCGTTTACAAGACAATTCATATGAACCGGTACACTCAATATGTTGGTGAATACTTTCCCTTTCGCATTCTTCCACCTATTTACACTCAACAACCCCTGCTCTGCAGAACAATCGTTGTTTGCTGACTGATGGAGGCTTTTGGAGCCCCTTTATCCAGCAGGGACAGTCCTGTTTGTTTTAACAGTTGGCAGAGAGAGACACACTGCAGTCAGGAAAAAAAGGATTTGCCACAAATAAACTGACACCCAATGTGTGTACATCATTTGACCAAACAATGCCATTGTTCAAGGAATCCAGTGACTACAGTGGCAGGCGTGATTGCGTCTGCAGCTCACAGATAAGGTCATAGATTGCAACGTGTGTTTTGCAACATGTTCTTTACAAATACCAGCTTTGGCTTTCATTACAGCCTGTTGTTCATCACCTTTTAAAGGTCACAGAAAAAGCTCTATTGTTGCTCATCTGGGAGTAGAATGACCTTAAACAGAAACTTCCCTTTCAATCTTCCCTTCCCCCTTTAAACACTTTTCACTGCCTTGTCTCAGTTTAAGAGATTAAAGAGTCACTAACAAAGGCAACAGCTGAGGAGCATCCAGCCAATCAGAGGGCTGTTTCACTCACACACCCTCCACATGCCTCCATCCAAGACACCTTCAACCCCACACAATAAACACCTCAGTGGTTCAACCACCTCTGTGACAACCCATCCCCGGCCTGGTTCGTCTGCTTTTTTCATTCCTGAGCATAAACAAAGTAGGGCTGCTAAGTTGCTGACAATGCATAGATGTGCATGTTATCCCTTTCAACCACTCTGCTAAACCCCCAAAACCTTAATTAATTACACAACCTGCCTTTTTAATAACGGGTTACTCAGCCTGTTGGTTCATCTTACACAAAAATGCATAAAAAATGTAAAAGTGTCAGAGAATATATTGACAGGAATAGAATACTACTTTAAAAAGCAATATGTGGAAATGATTAATTGAAGGCTGTTAATATTCAATATTCTTCGAAGGGTTTTCTTCTCTTGAACTACATCTCCTCTTCTGTGATTGCTAATATTTAATAAGTAAAGAATAAATGCATTCTGTACTCTCAGTGCAGATTGGATAGAAATAGTTTATACAACACCTATTGCAGAGATCCGCAGTATCAGCTACCAAGGGCAGCCGCGCAGAAGCAGAAAGACACCGAGGAAGGCAAACAACTGAATCTCAAACTCTGTTTCAACAATCAGCATTTTTCCTCTGTGTCAGAGTCAACAAGGTGAACAGTAAAACATCTGCCAATGGGGATCATGTTGCAAAATGAACAACAACTGGCTCTCTACATCAGCAACCTGAGTGGTAAACAATATCATCCATCTGGACAAAGTCAAACCTACTTGAAGAAAAGGATCAGGTGCTGGAAATACTATTTGACAACACCGTGGATGACAGAATTACAATTAAAAGCCTGTGCTTTGACTTATAATAATAATCAGATAATCAGATCAGATACTGTATAGACATATCTCCCCAGCTAGACTTATCCCTAATGTTAACCTGTTAATATCTTTAGCATCCATACTGGTCCCCTGACTTTGGCTTTATATTTATTTTGCATTTGCACCTTTTACATTTGCACCCAACCCATTTTGTATTGCAACATCAGGATGATCAGGATGATATGTTGTTTTTATCTTAAAAACTTCAGGTAACATGATAGATATACGTTGAACTCTGTGGACCCAAAAAGCTGACATGAGATAAAGTCACATTTCTCTTTTTAGCTACGTGCCAGGGATCTAGAACGGGAAGAGATTAGTGCAAACAAGCCTGTCTGTCTCCTTTGTTTGTCTGTATTGTGAAAGCCTTCAGGCGTCAACGACTGAGGCTCACACCTCGCAGAGCACGTAAGCAAAAATCCATTACCCGATTAACCTTA
Source organism: Anoplopoma fimbria (assembly GCF_027596085.1). NCBI lineage: Eukaryota > Metazoa > Chordata > Actinopteri > Perciformes > Anoplopomatidae > Anoplopoma > Anoplopoma fimbria. Next base: position 23,553,110 of record NC_072459.1, on the reverse strand, counting down.
CTGCTGCTGTGTCGCAACAGATAGAGAGGGAACTGTGGTTTTGTATAATAATTAACAGAGGCCTCTAATGTAAAGCACAAGGTCCTCCATACACCACAACAGACAGACAGATATGCTGTTAAACTAGTTTGTCATTAAACTACACTGTCAACAGGAAAACCGCAAGATCCTGAAAGATCACGCTCCAAGAATACAAACAAAGATGCTGTTGCTTAATCAGAGAGCATGCATGTTAAAACTATAGTAGATAAAGGTACGGTCCAAACATGCTAAACAGAGCTGAGCTTTGTTTAACTCCCATAACTGTATTGCTAATACAAGTCAAATTCTCATGGAACATTGTCATCTGTTGTTTTGATCCCCTAGTTTCCTCTTCAGGAGACATTTTTGAGTGATGTCAGGGTTCAAAAGGTTAAATACAACATGTAGTTTGCAGAAGTGTGGACATTAAGTATTTACTGAGTGCACTGACATTATTCCAATTCTTACAGGAGTACCTTCCAATACAGAGTACTGAGCCAATACTGTGCTCTTTTCATCACAAATCTAAAATCTGTACAAGAGTTTTGAGGCAGCATGGATGCTAACAGACAAATACACACCGGCTCTTTTCTCTCGTACATTTACGGCTCTCCTGTTTTATGCAGATTAGGAGAAGACTCATCTGTCATGTCCTACTTCCTGAATGTAATTTGAGTCCAGAATAAAAATAAGTGGGTTACATATTACAGGATGCATTTTTTTTGCGACAGCACACGCTTGTTAACTTGGTTTTCTGTGAGTGGGCTTTCAGCTTGCCACTCTCTCACCTTTAGTGAACTGTAGTCCCTTTCCAGCAAACTCCTCTTTCAGGGCAGCAACAAATTTCTCCCGGATCTTCTCTATCTGTGGAGAAAGTGACAAAGCAGTAAGACTTGGCCAACCTTGTTACTGAACACAAGCCGTGGATCTGCATTTAACACACTCATAACTATTATCTGCTCTTTTCCTCGGATGTTTCATGTGTGCAATTTGTCATGCACAGGTCATGTTGGTTGGTTCTTATAATCTGAGTATACAGGATTAAGCTGTAAAAATGTTAGCTGGTCGCTGAAGGGTTAAACCACTCCTCTTCTGCTACTAAGTTTAAAGGATAAAGCATCCATATAGCCTGGCTCTGTGAACCATCAATGGACAGCCTGTTAAGCGGTGCTGAAAGCCCAACATTGTTTGACCTCTCTCTGTCTGCTTAATTGAGCACATTTCATTGAACGGAGAGACAGAGAGGCGGTCTGTCACTCACTGTGCCTGATGTGTTCAAATGTACAGCTTGTTTAATTTGGCTACTGTGCATTTTAATTAAGTTATAGTTGGTTTCGATCTCATTGCAAATCAGGCAAATCTTGAACACAGTCACTATTAATGCACTATTGGCAAGTCTTTTACCTTGTCAATTTCAGAGAATTCAATTCGCTCCTCCAGCGAGCAGCTCCGACCAATGGGGGAAATGTTGAGCATCCCATTCCTGAACTCAATGAACGTTCCCCTGCCGGCAAAAAAGGACATGCAACTTGTTAAGAAGACTTAAGTGAGGCAGAAACCTGTATTTGGTTTAAAATAATACCAAGTCTCAAGAAGAAAAATACATGTTAACAAAGGTGTTTTAGCTATATTACTACACAGAGATCACAATGAGGCATGCTTTTTCCTGCTTCAACTCGTCACTGCTGATGAATAAAGAAATACCAGAAATACCAGGAATGCAGGTCAAACGTGTATGTATGAGTCCACTTGGGTGATCAAATAACTAGTGGCCTGACTGTTTCATAAGGTTGGTCAAAGTGTCACCTTTTCTTTGGCAGCTTGATGAGCCCCATGTAGCTGAGGCAGAAGTTGATGAGGTCCTGCAGCAGCTCTTCTCCGATCTGGTTCTGTATCGCCTAACAGGATGAAAATGCACTTCATTCATAAACACATGGCAGGCTCGGCTCTGTCCCATTGTTACGACAGGTGACTTTAACTTATAATTTTATATTTTTTGCCCTGAGGATCATGCTTGACAAGGAATGCAGGAAGAGAGGTCACCTTGGTAGATTCATAGTCGTAAGTGGTCTGACATAAAAAGCTTATTTTTCCTTTTTTTCACCTTCCACTCTTCAGTTATCATTTACTAAACATAACCAGGCTAATTATAGCATTTGTCTTATTTCTTTGTAGGTAAACAAACATGTCATCACATAAAATGTAAAAGATGTACATCATACAATCATTTCGTCCTATGTATTATTCTCAAAATAGATAATGTGTTGAATACTAGCTGATATTGTGTCTTGGCATGAAAAATGGCACTGATTGTTCACTTACATGCTTTGAGAGTAGTTTCCCATCTTTGTATTGCACGGTCCCGTTCTCAGCAAAGACATAGTCAAACTTGTGTATCACTGCAAGAGAGGAGACAGGTGAAACGTATTTAAATGTGCTAATCTGGGGCGTGGGGGCGGCTGTGGCGTAGTGGAGAGCAAGGTAGTTCTCCAATCAGAGGGTCGGTGGTTCGATACCCGGCTTCGGCAGTCGATGTGTCCAAGTTGCTCCTGAAGGCCATCGGTGTGGACTGGATGTTGCATGAATGTTAGTTAGAGTCTGATGGTGGCACCTTGATGGTAGCCTGTCATCAGTGTGTGAATGGGTGAATGATATGTAACATACTACTGACTGTAAGTCGCTTTGGATAAAAGCGTCTGCTAAATGACTGTAATGTAATGTAATGTAATGTAATCTGGCTCTTTAAAACACCCACACTCAACTAAATTTACAGTGGCCTGAATACGGATAAATGGAACAGCCTGCTATATTTACCTGGTAGCAGATTAAAGTGTATGTAACACTGCCTGGAAACGCCAAATTTAATCTCTCTGACCTTCCCATTCACTTTAACCTGTAACTGCCCTGCAAACAACACTCTCCACTAAAAGTCTTTAACTTTGCCTGATTAAAAACTGCTTTGATCACTTTACCTTCAATAATACAGCAGTCCCATGCAAAACAGCACAATCCTGTATAATGAAGGCATTTAGAAGATAATTATATAATAACTGCTGGATTGTTTGTGACAAATAACAATAAAATATTCCTCTAACTGGGTTAAATATGTAATAAAAGTGTTATTGGAATTAACTGTGTCATGTTTTGACATGTCTTCACATTATACTGCAGCAACAACAACATTTGCTGCAAATATGTGCATCACAAAGTATAAAAAGGATTCACCTTTAAGCACACTTGGCAAGGTTATGAAACCACATGGCTCACATTTGGCACAACAGCTGAATATCAGCTGTACCTTAATATTTACTGAGACAAGTTTTCATCCCGCCCATGCAGCCAATTTGTTGACTCAGCTGGGAAGTTGTTGGAGCTGCAGTGTGAGAGCCAGTGTGCCAGTGTGTGGGGGGGTCATATATTAATAAAGTAAACCAAACCGAAACCACTGGAGTTTCACATGAGTTGGGATGGCAGAAATTGCGCAGGCGACTAGGTTAAATCTGTTCATTTTTTAAACTATGACTCCCAAAGTGCTGTTACGAAATATTTTTGAGACAATCATGATGAGCTGAAATACAACAGTTAGTCATCAAGAGACAGTTGTTAGCCAGGCCTCCCACAGACAAAGGAAAAAAAGGGTGATCAGGCTTATGCTATCATGTGTCTGTTAGAATGAGGTTGTGTTACTGTCTATAAATATGCATAATTGCCTAAATCCCATGTTATTCTCAGTGTCAATCTTCTCAGCTCCACTCTCTGTGGACTGGTGTCCAATTAAGCAGAAGTTGCACTAAAGAGTGTCAGGTCATGCAGTGTGATTAAGTGATACAGCATGCACTGAGTGAACCGTCTGTGGTAAGGACAGGAAAAGCACTGCTCACCATCATCCCCCTCCCCGAGCTGCTCAGCTATCTTGGAGTAGTCCGACCCTCCCACGATGCCGATCTTGACTTTCCTCCGAAGAGTCTGGAAAAACTCATCCAGCTGTGGGTCGATTTTCTGCAGATTACAGGAAAATGCACTGCACATTGTAACTTTGTGTTAAATGGTAGAACTCCCTCTCAAACACGCACACACACACACATGCATGAACCATTATTAAAAAGACAAATCTGTGTTATTGAAGCATCATTACATTGAACAGAGAACAACGGACAACGCTGCAGAATTTGCCTTTGTGGTGTTATAATTTGGCACAGATTTCCAATTATTCCAGCATATGGAAGAAAAGCTCTCAGCTGCTCACAAGGGAGACCGCATTATGTAACACACACACACACACACACACACACACACACACACACACACACACACACACACACACACACACACACACACACACACACACACACACACACACACACACACACACACACCAATTACCTTAGATGAACCCAAGCATTCAATGAAAACAGTTTCAATAATTTACTAAATGACAAAACACAACAAAAACTAGGTTCAGGAAAAATGGCATTTATGTCTGTTTTCCTTTAGAGAATCGACAGTATCTTCATAAATAAACTATCATCTAATCCCATGTGAGCTGACAGCTTCAGGGCAGTTTCGATGTCTGTTTTGTCAGAACTTAAACAGGCCACCAGAGACCAACGGACCTATACATTACAGACTACAGGCCACACAACCTCCATGTTCAGCAGCACTGTGGGAGGGAAACAGTGTCGGCGAGGCTGGGCTTTGTGCTTAAACATATAAAAGCAGTGTGAGAGGAGCATATGAGGTTAGGAGCAGTGTGAGAGGAGCATATGAGGTTAGGAGCAGTGTGAGAGGAGCATATGAGGTTAGGAGCATGAGAGGAGCATATGAGGTTAGGAGCAGTGTAGGAGAGGAGCATATGAGGTTAGGAGCAGTGTGAGAGGAGCATATGAGGTTAGGAGCATGAGAGGCATTGAGGTTAGGAGCAGTGTGAGAGGAGCATATGAGGTTAGGAGCAGTGTGAGAGGAGCATATGAGGTTAGGAGCAGTGTGAGAGGAGCATATGAGGTTAGGAGCAGTGTGAGAGGAGCATGAGGTTAGGAGAGGTGAGAGGAGCATAGGAGCAGTGTGAGAGGAGCATATGAGGTTAGGAGCAGTGTGAGAGGAGCATATGAGGTTAGGAGCAGTGTGAGAGGAGCATAAGAGGTTAGGAGCAGTGTGAGAGGAGCATATGAGGTTAGGAGCAGTGTGAGAGGAGCATATGAGGTTAGGAGCAGTGTATGAGGTTAGGAGCAGTGTGAGAGGAGCATATGAGGTTAGGAGCAGTGTGAGAGGAGCATATGAGGTTAGGAGCAGTGTGAGAGGAGCATATGAGGTTAGGAGCAGTGTGAGCAGTGTGAGAGGAGCATATGAGGTTAGGAGCAGTGTGAGAGGAGCATATGAGGTTAGGAGCAGTGTGAGAGGAGCATATGAGGTTAGGAGCAGTGTGAGAGGAGCATATGAGGTTAGGAGCAGTGTGAGAGGAGCATATGAGGTTAGGAGCAGTGTGAGAGGAGCATATGAGGTTAGGAGCAGTGTGAGAGGAGCATATGAGGTTAGGAGCAGTGTGAGAGGAGCATATGAGGTTAGGAGCAGTGTGAGAGGAGCATAAGAGGTTAGGAGCAGTGTGAGAGGAGCATATGAGGTTAGGAGCAGTGTGAGAGGAGCATATGAGGTTAGGAGCAGTGTGAGAGGAGCATATGAGGTTAGGAGCAGTGTGAGAGGAGCATATGAGCAGTTAGGAGCATATGAGGTTAGGAGCAGTGTGAGAGGAGCATATGAGGTTAGGAGCAGTGTGAGAGGAGCATATGAGGTTAGGAGCAGTGTGAGAGGAGCATATGAGGTTAGGAGGTTAGGAGCAGTTAGGAGAGAGGAGCATATGAGGTTAGGAGCAGTGTGAGAGGAGCATATGAGGTTAGGAGCAGTGTGAGAGGAGCATATGAGGTTAGGAGCAGTGTGAGAGGAGCATATGAGGTTAGGAGCAGTGTGAGAGGAGCATATGAGGTTAGGAGCAGTGTGAGAGGAGCATATGAGGTTAGGAGCAGTGTGAGAGGAGCATGAGGTTAGGAGGTTAGGAGCATAAGAGGTTAGGAGCAGTGTGAGAGGAGCATATGAGGTTAGGAGCAGTGTGAGAGGAGTGAGGTTAGGAGCAGTGTGAGGAGGAGCAGTGTGAGAGGAGCATATGAGGTTAGGAGCAGTGTGAGAGGAGCATATGAGGTTAGGAGCAGTGTGAGAGGAGCATATGAGGTTAGGAGCAGTGTGAGAGGAGCATATGAGGTTAGGAGCAGTGTGAGAGGAGCATATGAGGTTAGGAGCACAACGTGTGCTCTCACAAACTGTCTCACACCCTTAAAGTAATCCAGAGGCAAATGAAGAAGAGCGAGAGGAGCAGCAGCTGCAGAGAAGCTGTTATGAAAGCTGTTATGAAAGCTGTTATGAAAGCATGTAATAACCAATGTAAACAATAAATCATATCAAAACCACATCGACCTGCTCACCTCTCTGGGAGCTGTCAGAGTCCCGTCCACGTCGAACAGGCAGAGGACGGTTCGGTCGGACGGGAAACCGTTTGATTTCTCCATTTATTCTCTTCTCTTCAGTTCCGAGTTTCGTGTCACAGGTCACGTAATAACACACATTGACGTGATGGAGAGAAAGAATCAAAGTATCCAGCAGCGAAATATAAAGATAAATAGAATAGAGTTTGAGTTTTTAAAGAAGGTTAATGTAATATTATTCTTATTCTCCTCCAGCCTCGTCTTCGTGTCTACAGTCCTGCTGTCACGGTTCGGCTCGGATCAGCTGATTGAAAGTGTCTTGTTTCTTTTGCAACACTCTGGGCTACACACCCGGCAGCCAATCACAGCCAGGCTGGCTTGACGTAAACAAGTGGGCGGGGCGGTGCAGTCAGGAGCCAGCTGACCTTTGACCTGTAATAGAAGGAGTGGAAGTGATGGATGAAGAACAGAAACAGAGCAGGAAAAGTAGAGTAATACCTTATTTATCAATGAAGAAAAACCAGAGGGAATTCATTATAATGAATAAAAACCATGCATGAGAATAAGGGAGGTAAAATATAATAATATTGATAAACAGACATATATATGAGTCTGTTTATCAATATTATTATATATTAGTCAGGGGATTAAGAAAATATTGATGTATTTCAGCATAGTTTGTTTTCTGACACTATTTTTATTTATCTAAAACACAATTTAATTTTTAATTGATAGTTTACATGCCAAGATTTGTGGCAGACAGTGGCTCAGATTGCACAACAGGTAGTGCTATTATGTTGGATGTTACAGGGACTTCGAAAATGGAAAATGCAGATCCCACTGTTATGATTGCATTACTCAGATTGTATGCATATGCTGGGTTGTTATTTATTCTATGAGATTCCTGAATTTAGATTTAAGCAATATATCGCTTTGCTTACGTTAAATCACAACATATTGAATTATAACCCCTGTATCATGTTTACGTATGGTATTAGGTTTGTTTGTTTGTTTATAACATTGGGTTTTATATATTTAATCCATTACAGTCCCAAATTAATCAAACCAGTCACAATAATTCCTCATGTTGCTTCATCCTTTAGATACAACTTTCTAAGTCTTTCCCTGCTGAGACTTCCCTTCATTCCAGTTTTTAAGAATTAAGAGTTACAGATATTTAGAATTTAAAGTTTTACTTCTGGTGTACAATGAGACTTCAACTGACACAATGCTTTTGGGTACTAATATCAATACTGATGCTTACTTTGAGGGTAAACAGGATGACATAGGAACACCCTTCACTAACAGATGAAAAATAGTGTTAAGTGACACGTGTAAAGTACATACAGCTGTGATGATCATAGAGATATTATTCAGCGGTGGAAGACACATGTGAGTTTATCTCAAATGTTTAGATAAGGTCCTACTTGTTCTGCTGCGCCAAACTAGCCCAACAACATATTGCTTCATTGTGCTGCATCAAAGGTGGAGTCAGTAAGCTATTCTGGGAAAAGCTTGTTGATTTTGAATTTAACACCCAAACAAAGAAATAGAAAAAAAGATTGACTCTCCCTTTCCCTGTGGCTGTTTGGCTGGAATAGTGTAACCATTTGCAGAGCCAGGGCACACTCACTAAGAATGGACAGGTATCGGACCAAGAGGAGACATCTGATGAACTTGATTAGATTAGATCACATGACATGACGTAACATTATGTAAAATTAGTCTAAATTTGAAAAAAACTATTTTGATTAGATTGAATTATCGAATTTTAGATTAGATAGATTAAATTAAATTATGGTAGATTAAATTGCAAAAACACAACAAAAACACAATAGTCCTTTCAGAAACAACTCATAGCATTGCAGACAGTTCAGAGTCTGACAGTTGACTTACAGGTGTGCCAACGATAAACCAACAGTCAGTGACGCACTGCGGTGCAGAGCTTGTGCCTTTTTGAAACAGGTCATAAAACAGACTCACCCAAACAAATGTTATGTGGCATTTGGTATTAAATGATACCTAATCTGTATTTATAGAAAGAACTCTCTCAAATTATTCCATCAAGTCAAAACCATGCTATTTTTTGAGCATGAGGAAAATGGTCATTGTGAAATTTCCTTGCATATCTTTTGTATACTTATATTGGTGTTTTATGAAGCCATGGGATATTGAAACTTTTTTGGTGTATAGCACTTAATTAATTAGTTAATCCAATACATAACTGTTAACTGCAGCGCCTCATCTCCATTGAACCAATACATCCACAAGAGGGCAGAATGGCAGCGAGCCAGAGTTGTACCACTAAAGAGTGGTATTGTTCTCGCAGAAAGACTCATTGAATTACTCTCTATCAGGCAATTACCCCAACACAGAATTCCAAGTTAAATACTGACATTTCTCACCGTACAAATGCACATGAAGTTCTTGGTAATAAGGAAGACTTTATTGCTATGTCCTCAACATCATTATGTTGACAAAACTTCACAAAACTAAAGAATTTAAGATTGAATTCTTGAATAACATATGACACCGTTTGAAGAAATCCTTGTCAAGGGCAGTTTTGCAATAGGTGACAGGCTTAATACTGGCACCATAAATCACTTGTATGTTTTATCTTTTCCGCATTTCACAACAATCATAAATCAACGTTGCATGGCTTTGCGTTTCAGAATAAGTGATAGTGTCAGAACACAAACCAATTTGTCCCCTTTTTTGGTTTGGTACATAAATATATGTTATGTATCTTTGCATATAAGGTAACATTATATGTTTGTATGCGTTTTCACTGTACTGATGGACCATTTGGCATTTATGTCTGAGTTTCAGAGTTCCCTTTAGTGTGGCGAAAGTCAAAAAATGTGGTGTCAATAAGATCAGTGAGTTATTTATGTGCCTGATTTATTAGTAAGATGCCAATTGATATGGTTAAATTGTATGAGGAAAGAGGCAGCAGAGGGCAATTATTGACTAATCATAAACAGACTAATCATTAGCCACTGAACTAATGAACATGCCTCTTTATCTAACTTTGACCACAATCCCCCATGTTTCCTAAGCAGGCGGGGTCCTATAGTTTTAACCTTTATTCAAGGGTTAAGACTGGCTTTAAAAAAAGTATTATGGTCAAAAAATCCCATGAATTCTCAAGTTAATCTGTCTCTCAATTCTTGATTTACTTAACCTGTCCCTTTGCCCCAGGCTCATTTGTTCCTAATGAAGATATCAATCTTGAAAGTGATAGTTTACCCCCAAACCAAAAATACACCTGTGGTGCTGTTTATCTAGATTGTTTTGGTGTGATTTGCTGAATTTTGAAGATATTATCTTAAGTGAAGACTGCCTTTTCTAGAAAAGAATGGTGCTATGTGGCACTAAACATTAAAAACAACAATATCTCTTTCAAGAAATCATAACCTGGTTACTCAAGATAATCCACTGACCTTGTTGTGAGCAGTTTAATGTAGGAACTATATTAGTTGATAGATCGCACAACATGTGATTTTGTGTCTTTACAGGTTTCCAACTCAAATTGAACTCCCAGTCAGACATAATGTTTTGGGAAAATGTGTGCACCCGACCCCTCAGTCCAGATACCACAGTAGGGGTCAGGAAGGGTAAAACCTATGCCAAATAAAATCCAAGGTTCATAAAATCAGATTTCCATAACGGGGAAAGTTGTTCCTAATGGGAACAGATGAAAGAAAAGGGAAATAGAAGAAGAAAAATAAAACTTTGTATCTGCTTGTTCCAGATGTATCACACGTACATTGAGTGATGCACTCTAATTAAAAAGCACATTGTTTTTATATTGCATCTCTGGAGACTTCGTTCACTGGGTTTAAAAATTGTCTGTTTGTTTTAGGTTCGAGGAGATGAGACACTCAGCAAGATAAAAAAAAAAAATCAATAACACACAAGATGTTCTCTAAAGGTTCATTTGAAGTTCTGCTTAATAAATGGCTTCTTCTTACCTGAGCCTCCTCTTTCATATATGTATAAGTGTGTGCATTTTTTGTATGTGTGAGTGTGTGGCCTTCATGCTCACACGCCTGTTTGGGTGCTCAGTGAGTTGAGCTGAAGGCCTCCTTTAAAACAGCCCTCTTATCTACCTTCAGATGGAGGGGAAAGTGCTCAGGTGGACCCATTTTCTCAGACTAACAATAACAGCCACTGTTAACAGCGTTCAGTTGCTATTAAACAGCCATGATGAGACAATAAAACAAAGAGTCTTGTTCATCCTAACGCGTTACCATTTCCTCTGCCTGATAATAAGCCAGGGTGTGTTGAAACGGAAAGTCTCTTCACATGAAGCAGTAATGGGTCTAAATGGCAGTGTGCCCCAAGCCAACCGCGCTATTACAACGTCATACGTGTGTGTTTGTATAAGACATTTACGACCCTGTAAGGTGGCGGCCAGACAGGAAGCTGAGTGATGATGCATTGTACTGGAAAGACAAGTTTTGTTTGGAAATGTTAAGTCCAAACGTGTATAAATGGTGTTTGTTGTTCAGAGCTTTTGTAAGGATGAGAAAACGAGCTCATTTAAATGTACTTACACAAATGTCATGTAAATATGTTTTTTAACTGAATGATAATTCTTTAAATTCCTCTTATCAGCAGCGAAGCAACGAACATAAAACAGTGTGAGAAAGACAATTCAGTCACGGAGTGATAAAAGAGTCTGACACCTGCGAGATTTAGGACTGGCCATAGGACTACAGCGTGTTTGTAGAAGATCTCTGACGAGGATAGAGTGATAATGAGACAGCACATACTGAAAAAAATGTAAAAGATACATCCATTACATTTAACAAAATATTATAAAATAAGACATTATGGTTATAATTTGATGTAAGTATTAACAATGTGTGGTTCAACAAATTATTCCCTCCAAAATCTGAGATTAAATGATAATACATTTGTTTAATAACTTGATGACTGTTAAGATGGATGTGTGAGCAGGTATAGGCAAGCAGTGGCTCAACATACAACACACTCACAATGATGATGCTAACAAGCAGATGTTAAGCAAGTATAAAAAGTAGTATGTTCACCATCTTAGTTTAGCATGTTGACAGTTGCTAAATAGCTAACACCATGTGCAGCTGAGGCTGTAAGAAATCTCAGTGGTTTTGCAGATATTTAGTCATAAACCAAAGCACTGGACAAATTCAAATTTTGATGATGGTGCTGAAAAACAAGTAGAATATGTGGAAAGAACATGCTATCGCATGATATCAGTGGGCTCCATGAATGTTGTACCAATAAGTCAAATATGGATATTTCTCAGAATAACTGAAATCCTTGAGTGACTGATGGTGCTACAGCTTAAGGCAAGGATCATCAAATCCATTAAGTTTGATCATCTGGGGACCATGAATGTCTGTACAAAATAACATGGCAATCCAATCAGTATTTGTTATGTATATTTCAGTCTTGAAAAAGTGGTAGACTGACAGTGGGGGCCACCCATAGAGCCATGATGTTAGCGTGGTAAAGAAAACAGCGAATAAATGTATAATTTACTCAAAAAAGGCAAAGTTGATTTCCTATAACAGCAAGTTGTTAAGCAAACATTTTTCAAACAGACGTAAATAGTGGTGCTGATTTGGTGAATTAGTGTGTATTTAATGGCAGCAGGACGGTGTGTGAGGGATTGACTCCAAATAAACTAAAGTGCCCATGTTCATTGGTTTGTAAGGAACATGTCACCCAGTACAATGGTGCTACTCACTTATTAGTTTTAATACTTCTTGGATATTAATAAATGATCTGGCCCAGATAGGAATAAGCTACATCAGGCTTTGGCTATGCAGACAATGCTTGTTAGTCGGATACATTCATAGTTGGTTTTGGTCTATTCAGGAGATTTGTTGATAATAGAAAATATATAAGATCACTATCATTTAAGCAAAACCTGTTAATCAGAACACTGCTATGATAAACCAGGTGTGATAATTATGATCATCGTAATAATTACTTTATCATGTTGTAATGCCATTATTAGCATGCATATGTAAACGCTTTAATGATGTGTTTAAGCTAAGAGTACAGACTGTTTTAACTTGTATTAGCCTGTATTTTCACAAGCAGGTGCAATTTTGAATATACCATAAAATATTTTTGATGCATTTAACCAAACTTTAGAGGCTCTCCTCTACCCAAACAAACAAAAGTAAAAGGCACTGATTGCACACTAACACTTTTCATTTGTTTTGTAAAGATTAAAGCTGCTTTCCTCAAAATGAGTTGACACTGGTTTATGAGCAGTTTGGCCAAGACTTTTATAGGCTTAATCCACCCTGCTTTTATAGCAGACAATATTTATCAGCTCCACACAAGCCTTCACTTTTATTGCCTCCAATGACCTTTGCCCCTCTCACTATGAAAGCTTTCCCCGCCTCTTCTTCGAACAAAGAATCTTTAGAACACACCAGATTGTGTAAAACAAAGGCAAAATATTATTTGAACTGATTCCACTGTCTACGTTTATGTTTTATTGTTGCCAGTCTACAAGTGATGAGTACAATGAATCTACTATTGTCAAATAAAGAGCCAACAAAGATACTGATGTTTTATTCTTACACTTACAGCAGGTAATGACAGACAAAAAAGAAAAGGGATAATGTGAATAATCTTTGATGTTATTCAGACAGGAGATGTAATGTGGAGGCAGGCCTTAGCTTAATGTTTACAAACAGGATGAATTATGGTCTTAATAAGTCTAAGTGAGGTGTCAGTCCAGATGGAGTGTGGGAGTCTTTTTCCTGCCCTGCCCTCCGTCTGAATGGTGCACCGACTGTCACTTGACTGTTGTTCATTAACGTATGGAGGACAGGCAAACCAGACCGCACCAAGGTGGAGGATTATTGATCTCAGGCACGCACTAAAGGAACAACTGCTGTGTAACCTGCCATTTATTCTTTTGTATTTACTAAAGTGGTTGTGTGGCAGATCTCAGAAAAAGGTTTTTTTATCTTCTCGTGACTGGATGCTGGACACTGAATCAAGAGACAGTGAGACTTCTGCTTATTCACTGAAGAGTCCTGTTCGCTCTTGTTATTTGGCCCATTTTCGTCAATTGAGGGGATCTGTTCAGGTGCTCGAATGTAAACACCTGCCTTCAGCCTTCTGTTTGTCAGGACAGGTTTTTGTATTTTTTGACATGTAGAAACTTTGGAAAAGACACAAAATTCTGAGGGAAACAGGAAAATCTCACAGAACAACATGTACAGCTCACGCAGTTTGCCTTACCTCGGAGTGTTAATAGTGGCAGTGGTCGCCAACACAATGCTGGAAGACTGTTTGTCATCGAACCATACATACACCATGAATGTTGTGCTGCTGGAGGACAACACTTATGGGTGGAGTCGACCGTTTGTTCAGGCAGCCGTGGAAAAAGCAATTGAAAAGGACGAGCAGGAGAATAAAAACCATGGTAAGGACTGATAGTTCACAAATAAGACCTTACAGACAAATATAATCTGATGTGATCTGCAAAGAAATGACTTTACAGCAGCCAATAAAAAAACAAATGGTTTTAAAAATGAAAACAAGAAACTAAGAAAACTGAAATTAAGAATTTAAGGATCAATCCTAACAGTCACAAAGAGCCAATGTTAGACTGTTTGAAAAGCTGAAAGTGAAGTAATAGAAGCTTCTAGAAAACCATTAAACTACAGAAATACAAGGTCAAGAGGGTTCAAAATATGTATGCACTTTTTCTCTGCATCCTGTTGAGTAAGTTACTTCACAATTATGTAAATGATAAAATAATTTGGAGGATGATAAAGAATTAAAATGTAATTTATAAACCAAATCTGCCAAAGATGTTGTTTAGTTTGTTCATGGAATATGAGATCTCATTTGGATTAAGAGGTTATTTAAGACTTTGTTGGATAAAGCTTTTTACAGATAAATAACTTTTTTTAATAGATTTACAAAATGATTAGGCTTTAGAACTGAATTTCAAATTAATTTATCTAAATTTTATTAACACTTTAAAAACATGCCTACAGCGTGTTTCTCAAATATTGGGGGTCTAGACAGGGACTTTTGGGTTGGGTGTCCTTTGATATATTTCAGTAGTAGTGCTGATTTTGGTACCAATACCAAACAAAACCTTTTTCAGTACAGAACTTTCAGAAATATAAACTTTGAACAGAATTATAAACTCTTAACACAAGTAGCCGTACAATAACTTTGCCTTAACAATAGACACTGCAGTTTTAAAGGCCAAGAAATAACTTTAATGCTAAGTTAAATACAACTTAAGGATCAAAGAATAAGTAAAAAAGACCTGACATTCAATGTAAGTCAGTTCTTGACAGTATTTGATGAACTATGGACGCGTTCTAGTTGGTACAAAAAAGTATTGGGGTTTGGTTTGATACTAAACCCTAAAGGTGCATACTGTACTGTATGTGCATATACAGTGATTGATCTTGTTGTAGATGCATTCAACAAAAAACATGTTTAATACACTTAAAAGAATCCAACACAGTCTCCTTGTTACATTATGTCTTTTGTATCCTAACATGTGTAGAGATAGAAAACATCCAAATGTACCAAACTGACAATTAACAGCTGGGCTTTCCTAACTCTTCGAGATTATTCGATAGATGTCAGCCGGCTCACGAGCTAAAAAGATACATGTCATTTTTTAAGCTGTTTATGGCATATTTTCCTAGTTTGGCAGAAGTTAACTGTTTCTATACCTACCCTTAGTGTTTGTACTCAGCTATAGACAAAAAATTGTGGGACACAAATCTCTCTCCTGAACACACGGAAACTGTACAACTTGTCATCTATATAAGTCTGTACAGCAAAGAAGCATTTCATTTAAAATCTGAAAGTAGCTGAAATAAGTTATTGATCTCTTTAGATGTGTACTTTTCACACAACAAGAAAGCTAATTACAGCTAAATGCAGCATAAACCAGTGGTTTATGCTGCCACCTAAATGCTAGGTCTTCGTACTTTAGACGGCTTTGGGAGTCCTGACCTTCAGTTGGGAACCACTAGCACAAACTTTCTAACACAAAATTCCTCTTTATAATATTCAGCATTTTTCTTGCCACTGCTGTAAAATTAAAGCCTGCATTTACACCAGTGGGCGATAAAGTCAGTCTAATCTAATCTTACCAGCCCAAAGAGATTAATGAGCTAATTTTTTATATTAATTACTCTTATCTTCTTTCCATGACGCAAGGTTTAGACTTCAAGTTGACGGCGAACTACAACGGCTTTGACACAACCATGTACAACCGCCAGGGCTGTGGGAGCAGCACCTGTGAGGGAGCGGCAATACTCAAGATGCTGCATGTGAGTGTGGCCAAAAGATGTCAAAAGATGAGATACCTAAAGAGTGTTTAGAGTGTTTCTTTTAGTGCATACATTTAGGTCAAATCAATCAAGGGTGTTGTGGTAGAAATGTTTTTGGGAAAGAGGCACTGAGAAGCTTAGAGAAATAAGTGAGCTATTGTTAATCATGATTAGATTCAAGGGATTCAACTTTATTGTGTGGTTAAGTGCACAGTTATAACGCTGTATGTTCCTTTTTTTTGGTTTATCATCCCTAGATGACTCTTTAGCTGGCACAGTTGCATGTCAACTGCTCCATGACAGAGTGGATATCCTGGCTCAGTTAAATATTTAATTATAAATGAGTCATTTCTTCAAACTATATCCAGGGCAGTTACAAAGGCCCAAATGTCAATCATCAAAACTCCAACATTAGAAGTCATTTTATTTTGCTGTCAGCGCCTAACAGGTCAATGATAAACCAAGTCTCTGCAGACTGACCATTTTGCATCAAACATTATCACGTTTGCAGGGGTGGCAATTATAGTAGTAGATGGCAGAGATGCAAATATCTCCACTTCTAAGTGTAGTTACCTTATCTATACCCGGGCAGTGGTAGCGCTGTGGTTTCACACAATAAGTGACACACTAATAATGTCTCTGTGATGACAGAATATCTACATGCGTTGTATCTTTCTGCAGAGTAAGGATGAGGTTGGATGCGTCATGCTGGGGCCTTCCTGCACATATGCCACCTTCCAGTTAGTGGAGTGAGTATGACTCAGTTTCTGTTTGATTATCTACAACAAAACAACTGACTGATTTGTGACTTTTTGACCCCCATTATCCACCTCAGTGATGAAATTGGCCTGAACCTGAGCATTCCCATCATCTCTGCTGGGAGTTTTGGCCTCTCGTGTGACTATAAACCCAAACTGACCCGAATTCTACCTCCAGCACGCAAGATCTCAGACTTATTATTCAACTTTATGTTAAAAGATTTGCCATTTAAGGATGTATGGAAGCAGGTCTACGTCTACAAGAAGTCCAGCAACGTAACTGAGGACTGCTTTTGGTGAGACAACACAGGCTGCAGTTCACACGATTGACCTCTGCAGCTTTGTTCAGAACTAAAGCATGTGTTGTTTTTTGTTTCTTCTACTTGCCTTTTCCACAGGTACATCAACGCATTGGAAGCAGCCTCTGCCAACTTTGCCACAAACACAAACAGAGAGATGTTGCGTGGGGAGGTTGAACTTAAGAATGCATTCACCAATAAGAAAAGACTCAGCAACAGTGAGTGTTTTGTTGTCTATTTGAGTTTTATTTGAACACATCAAGCATTTCTTCCTGAGCTGTCATTCGTTAAACAAAGCTTAAACTCAAAAGGTTTATGTTGATATGAAAAACATCATCTAATATCTACATCTGTGGGGGTGTAAACTATTTAATCTGAACAGTCACAACATTAGTGTGGATGGGGTTGAACAGGAAACCAGTTTAGCTCCAAATCTAGTACAGTTAGTGGGCTAAAATGTGGCCAAATTGTTACAGCCCTAACAAAACTTCAACAGGGTAAACGAGAAGAAAGAAACTGTAGCTAAAGGCCTGTCTCTAATATACGTCTCATTCAAATAAAGCTGGCAACAGTACTCTGCAGTTGAGGCACTGTTCACTATATTATGAGAATTAACATTAGTTGATAGTTGTTAGTTGAGATGACTAGCATCATAACTAGCGTTACATTTTTTTTAAGCTAGGGTAGCACACCCACAGCCTAACTGCAACTATGCAATCATTTTTATTTGGGCTACATAATTCTATCTATAGATATTACTCCCAGAGTCTAGGCAATATAGCTACTCGTCCCTGTTTGCCTGATTTTATTTTTATTTAGTTTTGGATTAATGATCAAGACAAAGGTAACAAAATGTGAAATACTGAGAAGGTTGGGGCAGGCTGTGTGAGTGTGTGTGCGTCAAAACAAGATGTAATGTTACAATTTATGAAAGTAGCATTACTTCAAGTGTTTTTAAGTTGTTCTAAAATGCTCTATTCCAGTTTTCATCTTATGTGGGAGCCCTGATGACATTGTTTCAATAAAGGGGATGGTGGGCCAGATTGATGAGGAAATCATGTTCATTCTCCTTGATATTTACAAGTAAGCTGGTCTATGATTTCACCATTTTGCCCATACACTGTGACCATGGAGTTTCATGAGGCATTTCAGTGTAAAACAAGAAATCAGAATAAACTGTAAAATATCTAGAGATGGGACATTTTGAATGTATAGAAGTAAGACTGTTCACAGTTACACCATTTATCTTCCTCCAGTCCTGAGTATTATATCAACACAACATCCGGTAAGGACATGCAGGATGTACTGGTGATCACTCTGCCACAGAGGGACTACATCTATGGATCAAACTCAACTTACAACGACACGGTGAGCAACATCTTACAAAAAACGGTGTATGGTAATGGTTCTTGCATCCGGCTTTGACTGTTTGGTCTATCTTTCTATCTAATGGGCAGAGAAATGACTATGTGGCCGGGTATCATGATGGGACTCTGCTATTTGGCAAAGTGCTCAGAGAGCAGATGCTCAGCAAGCGACAAAATGGATCCTATGATGTGCCTCCGGGTGACAACCCTTTTGTTAATGTCTCCTTTGACGGTGCGTATGATCAGTGACAACTCAAGGTTAGCAATACTATGGGAGGAAAAATAACAATGCAAAATAAACAAATTTGATAAACTACGTTCCTTGCTCTATGGCTAGTATATTGTTGCCTGGCAATGCAGTCGTGAGATGATTAGAAAACTGTTCTGTACCATGTGTACAAGGATGAACCAACCCTTGAAATTTGCCACGGTTGACTTCATCAGTGTGATGCTGTGCATGTCTTGCAATGTGAGATTAGATGAAAAGTACATTTGGAGGGTAACTTTGATATTTTTCAACCTATATTCCCATGTTTTTGTGTCTGAGTGACAAATGGGGACAACATTTTAAAAAATTGGTCAAGTACTAAGGGAGAGTGCTTCAGCTGGCAGACATTAAATGTGCTGCTATGTAATAGCTCGGGGGAACACTCAACATAAATGTGTGTTCACTAAAAGTGCTTGTTTTTCCCCAACAGACTTAGGATGTTATTGTAAGTGAGTGACAAGAGAAATTAAATGTTCTTCTTACTTCTCAGGGCGAGATTAACAATTTATTTCTCTGTAAGGTCATTTTCATAATGTTTCGGACACTTATAATAAAAATCTGAGCCTGTCAGTGGCACAAATACATTTTTTTAGAGGAAGTACACTCATTGAAAGATAGGAGTTTCTCCAAGTGATAACATTGCAACCCATTCAACGTCTGCTGTCTTCAGTGTCCTCCCTCACTACTGGACCAATTTCAAAACATTGTCCTGATAAGTCACTTAAAGACAAAAACATAGGCTCCAGGTTGAAAAATAACAAAATTACCCTTTAATTAAGCAAGACCCAACCAAATTGACACGGCCATTTTCATTGTATCCAGAATTGCATAATGTTTGTTATTTTGGAAGGCAACTCTGATGTCCATCAAGGCACCATCTGAGTGTCTTGAAAATGCAATACTGTAAAATTATTGCGATGCTTGATGTTAGATTAGACATTTAATTGATTGGATTGGCAACAGTTTTCATAATCAGGTATAATTAAAGTATAATTTTTCAAGCAAAAATGGCAAACATGTGATGTGGACCCAGCATCTCAAATGTAAGGATTTACTGCTCTTTTCCTTGTTTTACAATATAGTAAACTAAAATCCTTGAAGGTATGTAATGTCTGTCAGGTATAAAAAGCTATATGAGAAGGTCACCTTGGACTCTTTGAACAATTAATTGATTAATCAAGAAAAATAATTGTGAATGAAAAGAAATGTTAATAGCATACTTGTCGTATTTTATGACTTGTTTCATTAATATGAGCTTTTTCATGATAAACAAATACAAAGCAAATGCTAATGCCACTCATTACGTTTTCAGATTTTTTTGACAAATTCCGCCATAAAACATTTTGCAGCTGATTCAATAACATACAATCATACATTTAAATTGAAATTATGCCATGTCCAGGGAATTCAAAATGCTTTGTTTGTTGTTCGTGTGTGTACGCGCGTGTGTGTGTTGATTTATGTGTGTGTGCTTCAAGCAGGCATGGGAGGACACTATGTGCTTGATGAGTACGGTGACAGAGATGTTAACTTCTCAATGATTTACACATCAACCGTCACTGGCAAGGTGAGACTTTTGTCCATTCAGCAGTTGGCAGAGTCAATGTAAACATTTGTTTTTAATACTTTGCCTTGGTCTCTTTCCAGTACGAAACCCTGTTGGTATTTGACACATCGCAAAATGACACCATAATGGTGGAGGCAAACCCCGCCCTGTACTGGAATGGTCACCTACCTCCTGACGTGCCAAAAAATCCAAATGGTAACACACACAAACACACTGAGTCTGAAGATTGCTAACTCCATACAGCACAGTTTCTCTCTGGTCTGTAACTCTAATATTAGATCCTATTCATTTCATGAACTCACAGCATAGTTTTTGCGTGCATGCGTGTTTGAGATTTCCCATGTAGGGTCCCTGCTGCAAGTCTGAAAAGCTTTAACACACAGGGCACAAAAAACCTCTTTAAAATCTGAAGACATGATTTATAGATATAGTCTTATGTCATTGTTTCTATTCCCGGTACAACTGTAAAACCTTTTCTCAATGCCACTGTGTGTGTGTGTGTGTGTGTGTGTGTGTGTTTGCTCCTGAAGGCCATCGGTGTGGACTGGATGATGAATGTTAGTTAGAGTCTGATGGTGGCACCTTGATGGTAGCCTGTCATCAGTGTGTGAATGGGTGAATGATATGTAACATACTACTGACTGTAAGTCGCTTTGGATAAAAGCGTCTGCTAAATGACTGTAATGTAATGTAATGTAATGTAATGTGTGTTTCCAGACTTAGATATGCAGGACGTGATTGTGATCGTTCTCAGTCTCAGTGTTGTTGTGGTGACAGCCATCGCTCTCATCTTCTACAGGTAAACGGCAGCTGTATCACACTACATGTAGAACTTTAGCATCACTAGGCATAAAGCTGATTTTGTTAGTTACATTTTTAGTTCAAAATGTTTTGGATGTTGGAGCAACAAAATTTGGTTTAAATTTAAACTCAGGAAACTGAAGAACCAGAAGAATTAGTGCTTCCTCCACGTTTATGTTTTGTTCATTGAGGCGTATACATGTAGTGTGACTGGATGCATTGTGAAAACGAAACAGTTATCCCACAAATATCCCTTGTGCTCAATATGTTATATATATATAATATGTTTTTATTGTGTGTGTGTGTGTGTGTGTGAATAATGTTAGGCAGAACAGGAAAGAGCGTCTTATGCAGAAGAAGTGGTCTCACATCAACCCGCATCTGATTGGTCCGCTGGATGAGAAGGAGGTCTCACTGAAGGTAAACAGTCGCTTCAAACAACTGTTTCCTACATGTTCCATGCATGGGTTGGCAAGCTTTCCTATGATGAGTGTCACTTTAATAAGATGAAGACAACCGGTGTGCCGTCAGCATTTGTTAACGCACATGCAATTTAGTTAGTTACCCTATTGTTGGAAGTTTGACCTTTTTTGTAATATAATTATACAGTTGTAGGCCTATTATTTGCATAGGATCCCTTTGCTTAGTTGCTCATTCACAATTCACAACCGTTCTGTGACTTCCTGACAATCAGCGTTTTTTTATGGGGACATAGCATCCACCATGAGTATTAAACTCAAGTACGTTATCAGTTTATTGAAAATGCAAAGTTTGGTTATAGACCTTGTCCTGACATTGACCACATCTGTCATCCAGCAGTCTTTGGAGGTTTACTGAGTTCAATACTTTCTTTTACATGATGTATACTCAAATTTTCATGAAATCATATCGAGCAAGATCAGGATATGAAATCAGATAAGTGTGTGTGCATGTGTGTGTAACAGATTGATGAAGATAAGAGGAAGGACAGCACATTCTTCAATCATCGAGGCCGCTATGACAAAAAGGTACCAATATTCCAGCTTCCAAAAATCAATATTTAGTCATAAAAAGAACACAAAAAGAGATGATGATGTATTTTCACTCACTGTTTATATCTGTCTTATTTCTCCATATTCTTCAGCCCGTAATCTTGAAAGAGTTGAAACAGACAGACGGAGACTTCACAGAGGACCAGAGGATTGAGCTGAACACTGTAAGAAACCACTGTATTATGCCTCTTTTTTTAACTTTATATGTAACACATTAAGAAATCGTTCATGTTACATTTACACAATTCTTTCCCAACATACTTTTCAATGAAAATAGATGGTGATTTCTGTCAGTTTAGGATGTTCCAAGCCATGGAAGTTATTTCTAGCTTTGTTAGCACATGAAGACATGAATATTCCTGCTTATCAATTAGATATTTTGCTTGGTCATAGTGATAAGATTAAAATATATTGAATAAAAGAGCATTTTACTCTTTAACATAATATGATTGACAAGTTTCTTTTTAATACATTCATGTCTCTGGCTTTAGATAACATGTATTTGTCATTTCTGATGTCATAGCAGGAAAGTGTGGTTTAACCCTTTCTGTCCAACTTCCCTGTCCCTTCCTGTCACTGCCTCCATGTTTCAGCTGCTGCGTATAGATTACTACAACCTGACAAAGTTCTACGGCACAGTCAAGTTTGAGTACGGGGTGTTTGGGGTGTTTGAGCTCTGTCAGAGGGGCTCCCTCAGGGTAAGAACTTCACTCACACGGTCCCGTTGTCTGGCTCCTTCCCTTCAATATCAGAGCGTGCTGGAAGTCAATAATTTTATATTCAGATCCACAAATTTGATCAACATTGCGAGAGAGGACCTTTTTGATCTTTTCACTATTTTGTCATTGACTACTATGCTTACTTAAACTAAATACCTGTATCATGTATCCCAAGATAGTCTTCAATCAATAAAAAAAGATCATATTTATTCAGTTAACATAAATATTCTAAGAATATTGTGATTTATAGTTAAAATCGTTTTGTCTAGCTGTTTGGCTGACTGAAATGCTTACATTAGAGACCTTGCTTTTTCTCATAGTAACTGTTTTTTGTTCCCCATATTTTTTGCTTTTATCATCTCCCTCTTATCTCCTTCAGTATTTTAATAAACATCTGCTTGTATTATCTTTTAAATGCATTTTAAAGCTCTTTAAACCTCCTTTGTGAATCATTCAACTGTGTTGTATACTCTGGTGCAATGATGATTTAACCTTATATTACATGACTACAGTACGGACAAACTTGTTTATGACAGTGCTCAATGGCCCTTTTTTCACTGTTCACAATGACTTCACTGTTCATTTGATAAGTCTTAGACACAGAGTTTAAAGATCACTAATAGTGTGTGTATAAATGCACGTAGTCACACACACCCAAACACACACACACACACACACACACACACACACACACACACACACACACACACACACACAAACACCAACGTTTCACAGTTCCCTTAACTGATTAAAGCATGTACGCAGAATAGTAAAAGTGAAAAATATTAACTTGTTTAACCTGTTTTTTTCGCCCAGTACATTCTGAATGACCGGATCTCATACCCAGATGAAACCTTCATGGACATGGAGTTCAAGATATCAGTCATGTATGACATAGCAAAGGTATTTTCTACTAAAGGTTTTTTTTTTGTGGGTATGTCATTTATTTATGCACTTAATCAAATAGTATCAATATGAATTCCACATCATTATCTATCACTCTAGGATTAATTTTCCTTCAGGGATATTTATTCAAATTCAGCAGCATTTTCCTAATTGACATGGCCATAATTTTTTAAAGGTTTTCAAAGATAATCAGTTTGCTCAGTGTGTTTTACTCAACCTCATTTACAATGCATTTCAAAAAGTGTTGGGGGATATTATACATTACATTACATTACAGTCATTTAGCAGACGCTTTTATCCAAAGCGACGTACAATAAGTCTATTCAACATAGGTATTCATGTTCACAACAACTCTGTATAACCATCCTAGTCACTACTGTCCTCCCGTTTTGTCTATATACAGGGCATGTCATATCTCCACTCTAGTAACATTGAGGTCCACGGTCGCCTCAAG
Source organism: Anoplopoma fimbria (assembly GCF_027596085.1). Classification (NCBI taxonomy): domain Eukaryota; kingdom Metazoa; phylum Chordata; class Actinopteri; order Perciformes; family Anoplopomatidae; genus Anoplopoma; species Anoplopoma fimbria. The sequence goes on along the minus strand of NC_072459.1, from coordinate 23,529,123 downwards.
TCCACCAACTGTGTGGTCGACAACCGCATGGTGGTCAAGATCACTGATTTTGGCTGTCACACCATCCTGAGGCCAGGCAGAGGTGAGAGAGTTTTTCAACATCACAAAGGTTGATTTTTCATTACAACACTGAAATAGAGTCAGCCTCTCCCCTCTCCTCTCCTCTCCCCCCTCTCTCCTCCTCTCCTCTCCTCCCCTCTCCTCTCCCTCTCCTCTCTCCTCCCCCTCTTCTCCTCTCCCTCTCCCTCCTCTCCCTCTCCCTCCCCTCCCTCTCCTCCCCTCTCTCTCCTCTCTCCTCTCCTCTCCTCTCCTCTCCCTCTCCTCTCTCTCCTCTCCCTCCCTCCTCTCCCTCCTCTCCTCTCCTCCCCTCCTCTCCTCCCTCTCCTCTCCTCTCCTCTCCTCTCCTCTCCTCTCCTCTCCTCTCTTCTCCCTCAGACGTGTGGACGGCCCCGGAGCATCTTCGTAAAGATGGGGTGTCTCAAAAAGGCGATGTCTACAGCTATGCCATCATTGCTCATGAGATCGTCATGAGGCGGAGCCCGTTCTACACACAGTACTGCTCTGATCCTACAGGTAGGCCTGGATAATTTGGCACACCATTACACTGCAATTAACAACATAACAAAACATACTCTGTCAGTGCAAGACAGTTTACAGACCTGCTCGCATTAATTATCTTAATATCATCCAAACCCTCAGAGAAGATCTACAGAGTGCATTATCCCAGTGAGATGAACATCTTCAGACCTGACCTCAACTTTGACGGCGCATCAGAAAGAGAAGTCGAGGTAAGAGAGCAACCAAACACAAAGGTTTGCTGTTACAGTCACACACTCTTAGCATGGTGGATTATAAAATAAAGCTGCTTGGAAGTAAGTAACAAAAAAAAAGCCATACACTAATCCCTCTATTTCTCTCCTTGTCCGTGTGTTTGTGTGTATTCAGCTTTTCACACTGATAAAAAACTGCTGGGATGAAGACCCCGAAAGAAGGCCAGATTTTAAGAGAATAGAGTTAACTCTGGGTAAGATTTTCAGGTACGTAAACACCACACATTCATTTAGGCAGACTTTCAATTATTTCACTAACACACTTCATAGTCAAATATAAGTGGACACAAGGAAAAAAATATGTGGAAACCAGAGCATTACACCCATACGTGTAGTACAGGCCGGTCAAGTTATTCCACACCAAAAGCACAATTTTGTCTTAATTTGTGATTTGAGGCTATACAAATTACTGTACTCAACTGTAGTGGTGAAAAATATCACTATATGCTGTGGAATTAAAGTTTCCAATAATTGGAACTAAAGTGCCAAAACTATGAGGAATGGGAATGTCCACATACTTGTGGACATTTCTGTGTATGTAATCCTGTTTATTGAGATTGTTCCTACTGAACTATACCTATAATATGATTATTTCATTAGGTAGCACAAATGGTGTTTGTAATGTTGAATGTTTTTTCCTTTGACACAGTAACCTGCACAACCAAGCCAGTGAGACATACATGGACAACCTGATCCGTCGCCTGCAGATGTACTCCAGGACTCTGGAGCATCTGGTGGAGGAGAGAACCTCTTTGTACAAAGCTGAGAGGGACAGAGCTGATCGCCTCAACTTTATGCTACTTCCTGGGTAGGCTTGTACTGTATCTGCTGATCTGTTACAGAGGGTGACAGAAAACATGCTGCACAGGTCTTTTTTTACAAAGGATCAAATGTTAATTGTTTAAAAGGCTCAAACCGACAAACGAATAAGCAATTATCACCTGACTCTGCAGTTCCCCTCAGAGCATTTTAGTCTTTATAGGTTTGTTGGTTTTGGTATTATGGCCCACAAAAACAAAGTTAAGTCAACTTCCGTTCCCTCAAGCAGAGGGACAAGGCACATGTGTTGTATCAGGTGAATTTTATTGAAAAATGCTAATAAATCCACTATGCTCTACCTGCCCAGCACCAAACTATAGACAGGGCTAACACAGTGGCTAAAGATATGTGCTTTAAGAGTTGGTGGAGACATAACAGAGCATAAAGTAGTGTGAATTTTGAACTTAAATTGTCCTGTAGCTTGAAACACAACTGAACATGAATGCTAATGTTGCTGTTTATCTGCTGGATGTGTAAATAGTATAAAACACTGAATAGCCTTCTATTTAGGACTTTTTGATTCATCTCTTTTTTTTTTCTTTTTTCTTTTTTTCCCCTCTATTGTATCGTGTTTTTTTTTAATCGCATTTCATAAATCCTGGAAGCAGGGGACTTTTTGCAAGGGGTTGTTTGGAAATGTTTCCAGTTTTTCAACAAAAATTTCATACAATATGAACTTATTTATACTGTGATTAAAAACATTTACTTTCCTAATTTTCGTTCCCCTTTGGTAGTAATAGTCTTTGTCTTTCCCGCCACGTGGAGGCAACAAGTGCCTGATGACCTACCGCTCAAGGCAAAGCGTTATTTGCATGTACATGTCATATTCCCTTACCCTAAATGTAACTGACAGAAATTAACATCATTATTTTTCCCTTTCTGTCCTCAGCCCTGTGGTGCGTTCACTGAAGGAGACGGGCAGAGTGGAACCAGAGCTGTTTGAGGAGGTATCCATCTATTTCAGTGACATTGTGGGATTCACCACACTCTGCCACTACAGCACCCCCATGGAGGTGGTAGACATGCTCAACGACATCTACAAGAACTTTGACAGCATCCTTGACCACCATGATGTCTACAAGGTATTTAAGTGTGACAGTCTGAATTCATGCAACCAGTCAGTCAAAGAGCAGGCAGCAGAGTGGTGAAAGTTAAGCTCAAAGTTAAGGTGTAAGGCAGGATGTTTCTTATGTTTTTCTGGTTGTATTTATTTTAGTATTTCTAATAACTATCTTGTGAGATAGAACTTAGATTTGGACTCGTTCAACAATAATTTAAAACTTTGAGGTTCAAGTTAGAGTTAGTTTTTCATGTTTACTGAATACAGCTAATGAATTCAAAAAAAATATTAATAAAGCTATTCATGTTTTGTCTCTCAGGTTGAAACAATAGGAGATGCGTACATGGTTGCATCAGGTTTGCCAAAACGCAATGGTGACAGGCATGCAGTGGATATTGCCCATATGGCCCTGGACATCCTGGCATTTGTAGGGACATTTGAGTTGCAGCATCTGCCTGGCATCCCTCTGTGGATTCGGATTGGTGTGCATTCAGGTAACAGGAAGTCAACAACAAGCAAACATAAGTGAAACCTTATTCAATCGACCTTGTCCTCAGTCTCTCATCTTTTTTTTATTTTACAAACAAGCTAAAATTAAGTTCTCTGTCTGTAGTTTACTGTTTTATCTTAGTTTGTTCTTGTAAACTTCTCTACTGGCTGAGACAAAGCAGACAGGAGGACAGAAGAAATGGCTGATGCTGTCTGATGTCTGTGTTTTTCATTATTGATTTTTATCATTTATAAACAAATATATGTTTTTAAAAGCAACCATTTAGTGATGAAGAACAGAGTATTTATAAGAGCAGCTCCATGCAGTAATACAAACCTAAATATACTTATCCTAATTTACTTAGATGATTCAAACGTATAAACAAATACCCAAATAGAGAAGATTATTTAAACAGCAGCTAATAAAATATTATAAAAGACTACATTTTATTACTACTTTAAAAATGTTTCACTAAGACACAACCAAAACCCCCTTTCTCCTTATCACAGATGTTATAAATAATCACATGTTTTGTTCAGAACATGGGAAATAGATAGTGTCAACAAATCTGTGATAACTGAGAAAATAAGAGTGAGGAATTGAAAAATGGAGGCACCGAGATAAACATGAGAGAGTACATTTTTTCAAATAGTTTTGATCCATTTAACTGAATGAAAATGAAAAGTAAGATATCTTTGCTTGTTTGTCTGTATTTGTGTTTAGGGCCCTGTGCAGCAGGAGTGGTAGGGAACAAGATGCCTCGCTACTGTCTTTTCGGAGATACAGTCAACACTGCATCACGCATGGAGTCCACGGGCCTGCGTAAGAGACAACCAACATTTTAACACAGTCACAATATTGGTGGTTTAGGGGAAGCTTCTAAGCTTTAAAGAGCTAAAGGTTTGACCCTTATGATTCTCCCTAATGTTGTCTTTCCAGCTCTGAGAATTCATGTCAGTCAGTCTACCATCAACATCTTGCAGAGGACAGACTGCAAGTTTGAGTATGAAGAAAGAGGAGAGACATACCTGAAGGTAAGCTGGGTTTGCTTTGGCTTTTTATATACTCATCAATCCAGTTGTTTTCATCAAATGTAAACTGTACAGATAATGGCTACTACTCTCATTTCCTTTGTGTCTGTGACCATTTGTACCTCACCCTCAGGGTAAAGGCAAAGAGATGACATACTGGTTAACAGGAGTGACTGGGGGGAAATACAACCTGCCGACACCACCAACAGCGTGAGTAAAACACTATCTCATATAAATAACTCCATGCTGAAAGATAAACCCAATCCCAACTTTTCCTTCCAGCTCACTATTGATTAACTGTGTTCAGTTACAAAACAACAATGAGCGTATTAGGAATTTGGGACACAATCCATTATAATGCAATGAATAAATGAATGTAATTATTATCAGCATTTAATGAAGCTAAAAGGCTTGCAGTTATAACCCACCCTAATGTAGCAGAAGCAGAAATTGTTCAAGCTTGACAGAGCTTTAGCACTTGTAGTATATTAACATAATTTCAGCCATTTTTGCATAGTCTTACATTTGCATCCATTGTCCAAAATAATCCTCATGTTACAGGGAGAACTTCCAGCGGCTCCAGCAGGATCTGGCAGAGATGATCGTGTCCAGTCTGGAGAACCGTAGAGTTGGGAGCGAGGGCTTTAAAAACAGGAAGACCCTGTCCACCAAAGTCCGTCTGAGAGAGACCAACAGCATCCTGCAGGGGAACAGCCTGCCAGAGTACTTCCACCTGGCTGTCACTGACAACCCCAGTACCTACCTGTGATGAGGGGAGCTTCCGTACAAAACTGGCCAAGAAGTAGACGTCATAGAAATATGTCATAGCCTGCACCTGTCTGAATCAGCACCGCTGGGTTTGTTTGAGTGAAGCGGAGCAGCTGTGGGACAAGCAGGCGTGTTGAAAGTGAGACTTGTGTGTTGATGTAATGATAAACGGTCCAGCATCAGAGTCTCAGTTGTCTCTTTACCCTTTGACGCTTCCCTCTCTCAACACCATCTCTCTTACACAAAATGAACTGTTTATAAGTCAACCTTTTGTTAAAAGGAAAAATCCACCCTCAGATTTTCTCTGTATTTTTCAAGATGTTTGTCAAGTTTTTGTTGTGGTGGATGAAGTGGTATAATAAGCCTCCTCCTTTTTTATTGAGTGGAACTGAAACATTTAAACTCAACATCAATGTAGCTATGTCATCACATTTGCACTTTTATCCATGAAAGTTAGAAATAAATAAACTGGCCCTAAAGAATCGCAAACACATCGGCAAAATCTGCCAGTGTTGATTTTGATAGTGTCACTTGAGGGCGCCAATGTTTTACACTTTTTTAAACTAGAACTGTTTTGGGAGGATTTATCTTATATAATGTTTAAAATAAAAACAGCATGGGCTTGTGCTTCTTGTAATTTCTAACACACAAACATCACCTTCTCCTGCCCTGTGGACAATGATTAGTCACATCTTATTGTGGGAGTTCTCCTTTTAGAGCTATTAAAAACACATGGTCAGCTTTCTTCAAAAGGAATCCAAATAACGACATTGACTGTGCTCTTCTTAACTTTACTTTGACCAGTTCTCGGTTTATGTTTAGATATTGCCTGCAGGAAGCTTATTGATTGAGAAAGTTTGACAAAATTATTTACCGTGTAAATACCCTTTCCTGCTGGAAAGACAGTTAAACTATTTCCAAACTGTACTTGTAATAATATAGCTGAGATCTGAGAATATTTCTCTTTCACACCACAACGATACTACCTTGTTTTCAGAACATAAGAAATATTTCTGTAATGATTTTGGTCTTGCTTTTATTAAATGATGTTTGAAATATGGATCAGAGCAGTTTTTTTTGTTTGCAATAAAGTACAAGAAACTAAAAACAGTCTTACATGGTATAATTGGACACCAATCTACAAAATAACACTTGTGTTGCAGTGAAATGAAACAACAGTAGTAAAAATGTATATCAAAAACACAGAAGAAAGAAAAGGTAGAGGTAGAAAAGAAAAGTATCCGAAATTTGGATTTAACCAAAGTCCCCATACTGAGCAGAGCAGTGGCGAAAGTCCTACACAGTTTTAGTTGTAACTAAGACAGTGCCACCCAGCTCTGTGGCAGGAAGTGGAATCCTGTGTTCCCTTGATGAGCTGCATGTAGGCAGCCCTCTGACATCCTCTGACAAAGCATGCTCTGCAGGGTCCCTGCAAACGGTAAAGCCCTCCTCCCACTTTCTGCCTGTAAGGGCACCGGGCTGCAGGTGAGGGCAGGGTGAAGGGGCCCACGCTGCCCTCTGCAACCTCTCTGCCTGACAGTTTCTTTCTGAAGACGGCGGATAGCTTTTGGCAGGTGGCTCTGTTTTCCGAAGAGGCTCCTGTTGCAGTCCTGCTTCCTCTGCAACACAGGCAACTGAAACATGAGTATGTCACTGAATATTTTAATGTCACTGAATATCCAGACTGAATTGAATATAATGTGTGACAGGAGCTCCCTGAAGCGTGTGTGGACTGAAATTGATTACTGAACAAAATTGCAGACACCATTTACTTTAAGTCTAGTGAACCATTCTATATACAGTGGCTAAGAGAGTAAATGAAGCCTAATGGTCCCATAATAAAGAAAACACATAATATGACCAAATACCAAGCAACCACACACTGTCATATAACAATATCCCCCATACGTATATAATATCCCAGAGCTTCTAAAAACAAACAACAACAAAATCAAGCAAACATCATAGTACATCACTGTGCATTGTCTGTTCTAACAAGTAGCCTAACTGCACAACGTTGCAAATGGAAAATCTAAGTTTAGGAGTATAAATATAAATAAAATGTGTATTTAAACCTTCAATTAGTTTTCATGACATTCATACACATGCTTGTATATATTTCCAACAAGTGTTGTAAGAGGGCCAAAAAGACTTAATTTGGACAGCAATGTGCAGAGGAGGATTTTTATTTCGTTCCATTCATTATAGATTTTTAATTAAGACACCATCCGGTATGGAAATCTGACTTTGTGATCCCATTATTGGACTTTGCATAGGTTTTTTACGCCGCATGCCCTTCCCGAGGAAACACTCCCATTCACAGCGCCAGGTAGGGGAGATTTATGTTTTCACTGACGGGAGGAAACCGAGCAGCCTGAGGAAACCCATGCGAACACAGGGAGAACATTCAAACTCCTCACAGACGAGTCTTTGCCAATTTCAACCCGGAACAATACATATGGCCGGAAACGTCTTGCTGTGAGATGACAGTGCTAACCACTGCACCACCGTGCCGCAGTAAATTAATGGTATTCTCACATCTGTAAAACACGATATTCCTATATTAAGTCGACTAGCGTAAACAACACTTCTTAACATTACAAGCCAAGCATCAGACCTCTGCATTAAATCACGTGTTAAACAACAATGGCGTGTTTCACAACAAGGAAATGGGCAAAGCTGAATACCTCCATGCTGCTGATGTTATTTACATTCTTGGTTGTTCTGTGGATAAAGGTCTATTGACAGAAATGTACGCAATGAGGACAAAAGCATGCTATTGATAAATTAAAACTTGTTCTACCTCGGTCCTGAGATTTTTTATTTTTACTGGGTTAAGACTCTACAGGAGCTGCATTCCAGAGGATTAAAATAATGGTCATGCTCATGTTGGCATATTTATCATATAAAGCACAAAGGTTACCAAGCTCAGGCTGCTCCAAGCCTTCATCTGCACCAGAGCCATTCAAAGGACTGTTAATAAACGTAGGCTGAGCATACGACTGTCCCTGTCACATATATTTGAAATGTAAGAGTTTTAATCAGCATGTTTTACAGAATTAATGCACACAGACATTAGCAGCTTTCAAATATCTGGCTTTATGGATTCAATATAATGTCTCTCTGTCCACTGGGCACATTCTTTCATAACATTGGTATGTAACAGAGTGAAAGCTATTCTGCTGTTAGTGCCGTTCTGCATGTCTTTTTGTCAGTATATGTGTTTTCAAGGTTGTGTGAGACCCAATTTGTCCTGCCTAACCAAAGGATGTGTGTTGAAACCAGAATAGCTGGTGAACGAACAGTGCTGACCCAAGGGACTCCTAAGAAGAGGAGAACAGAAACTGCAGAGTTTCTACTGTAATGATTGTCACACTTCATCACCTGCCCGCCTGCAACCCCTCTTCCTCCACACTTCTAATGCTCTATTTCATGCACTACAGATGCTTGCTCTGCATGTTAGATCCCCGGCTTATAGTAAAACTAATGGCCGCCACTGGACGAATACTTGACAAACGGCTCTGATAAAATACATCTCCAAGGAGGATTTAACCCAGTATATGATGGATCAAGTATTATCTCTGAATTTGACCTCTGCAGCTTAAATTGTACAGTTCTTTGCCTGATACATTTGAGTATCTAATATGACAAATAATTCTATTTCAGGAGCTGCTTCTATGAGGAAGACCAGTTTAAGAGTTTAACAACAATAGTGACATTTACATTTTTAAAATAAAGTAACAGATTTTTGAGGCAATATTTTACTATTATATTAATTAAAAATATTTAATGCAAACATTATCAACTTTTTGGTGTCTTCCCAAGAATAACACTGTAGCCTCTGAAACAGAAATCCAACCATTATGTGATAAACAAACGACTAAAGACTAAAAGGATGCTGAAGAAATACTCTTTTTCAGCTTCTGAGGATCCTTGGATATGTTGGCCTTCAATTGAAGAATTCATTTCCTAAAGTATAAGATAAAATATATCCTATGAATCATCAATGCCATTTGTCCTTACCTGAGGTGCTGTTGTGCCTGGTCTGTCGTTTGTATATGATAAACCAGAGAGCTAGAGCCAAGATGGACCCCAGTGTGGCCAGCACTACAAATATCCACATCAGCAACATCACAGAGTGGGCCTGGGCAGTGGAGTCCGTAGATCTCAGCTGGACCAGAGTAACCACAGGCAGCTCTGAGGGGAACAGACTGATCACCTTCCTCAATATAAAAAACAGTTTACATTCTCAACAGCTGTAAAACCCAAGTTATTATTTAGAATATCAGCACACACTGGGATTTATCAGCATTGATTGTTTGTGTAGTTCCTAAAGGAGCTGGACACATTTGAATCAATTGATACCCTAAAATGTTTATTTAAGTTCAACAGATGTATTTTATTGTAAAAATCTGTGCCTTCCTTTTTAAGATAAATAAATAAATTAGGTATTTAATCACCTGATTGCTTTGCGTTACAGTCAAGTTGAAAACAACACATCACTCAAATTTGAGATGGCCAGGAAGAATCAAAATTGGGTCACCAAGAGATGTCAAGTCAAACTAGAGAAGAGGTTTTGAGACTAGAATATGACATAGCAACTCTGGTCAGGAGGTAGATATAAATATCTAGAGGATTTCTTCTTCAGAAAAAAAAAAGACTGAGACATCAGAGACATTCAGTGAAACTCACCTGTTGAGGGTCCTGGTTCAGGTGTGGTTTGAGGATCGTTTAACATACATATGCCAACGAGACTGTCCCACTTTCTGCCAGCAGGACAGTCCTTGGCCATGGCTGAAGCAGGGTGAGAAATGTAATGACCTGCTGCTTTGTTACTCTCCCCTAAACTAGTGCGTGTGTGACACAAACTGAAAAAGTAGCTGAAAACAGAGATCTGTGAGACACAGAGGAGGAATGCAAAGGGAGCATTTGTGAAATGAATGCAGAGAGCCTAACAGACGTTTCAGTTCCTCCATTTCAGAGGAAATGGTGAATCACTACAGTGTCCCCGGGGGTGGAGTGAGAGAGACCTTACTGTGTCTCTGTTTCAAAAACAAAGAGGCCCTGACCTTCAAGCTCTTTAGTTTGGATTAAATATTGCTTGACAGGTAATCGTTTTACAGTTTGTCCACATGGTTTAATCTACCTCTTCTGTGTTATTCATGGGAGCCTATAGCCTAAATTGTATGTGCAGATCGAACATAGATGTTTGTTACAACAGTGTGTGTTGGTGACAAATTGGTTATCATAAATAATGTCTGACATTATGTCCTCTTGGCACTATGATACTAATTATCAATGATGTAGTGTTAATAAATTGAGATGATAATTAGGAAGCTGTGAGCTTACCTCATGATATGCTCAGCTTAGTCAATGAGCTACTTTGTGGCCCAGTGTATGTGCTACAAGTTGTTAGCTTTATTTTACTGCCTGTTTATAATAGACTGTTTCTCGAGTTGAAATAACTGCCACGCTGCTAAGCATGCGCAAGGAATCATTGAACTGAGTAGCATACTGAAACAACCACAGACAGTCTAGCTTGGTCATGTGACCTGCTACTTGTGTAGCCAGTGCCTTAGGAATGTTTCATTAATGTACATAATTTGACCCCATGTGGTATGACCTTTTATTGCTGTAGTTGATATTCCATGTTGAAGTCCCGATTTGCTATTATTATTGTTATTACTATTCTTTAATGCAGATCTCAAAAACCACACTTCAATATACCTAACATAGCATAAAAGAATGTCAGCCCCCTCTTGTTTGGAAAGTCATGCCTGTTTTGAAAAAAATGCTTCATCTGAAGGAGAGAAGTTGCTGTGTTTTTCTCTAACCAAAAAATTTGGCCACTGTCCCAGGTAGGCTTGGATCACTGCCCATAAAAGAATCCAGGTGAAATCCCCATCTTCTCTTTGCCTCACTCGCCTCATCCGAAGACCACAGTTAAGTCGTATGTCTTGGACTCTATTACCAACAACCCGTTAATGTGGTCCAGGTGCCTTTTGTCCCTGAGGATTACACATGTTTTTGTACCCCTTAACAAGTGTAACCGGGCCAGACGAGGCATCAGATAACTTTTTTTTTTACTGCACCATGGGACTTTCACCCAAACCATAATTTCCTTTTTAACTTCTCAAACCAGGGGTGTCCCACTTAAACAGGCAAATCCACATTAGAACAGAGATGTGAAAACTTAAATACTTAAAATACTAATGCCAAGCACTTAGACACATGAACATTTTTAAACAGAATATAAACAATCTTCAAAATTGGGGAACTGTTAATTGACCTAAAGAGGAGCCACAACAAACTTTCGAACAGGGAGGCACTTTAGGTAAGTGGCATACAGCGTTCACACTTTTAAATAAAAACAATGAAATAAAACTCAAAGAATACACCACACGCTCCTGCACTAAAATAGTCAGCGGAGGAAAAAAATCAAAAAAGTCATAGTATAGTATGTTGAAAAAAGTCATAGCATAGTATGTCGGAAAAAGTCACGGTACAGTATATTGAAAAAAAATCATAGTATAGTATGTCAAAAAAAGTCAAGGCATAGTATATTGAAAAAAAGGCATAGTATACTATGTCGAAAAAAGTCATAGTATAGTATGCCGAAATAAAGTCATACTATTGTATGTCAAAAACAGTTGAAAAAAAGTCATAGTATAGAATGCCGAAAAAAAGGCATAGTATAGAACGTCAAAAAAGTAGAAAAAAAGTAATAGTATACTATGTCGAAAAAAGTCGTAAAAAGTCATAGTATAGTATGTACCAAAAAGTCATAGAATGTATGTTGAAAAAAGGGGGGAAAAATCATATTACATGGCGAAAAGAGTCATATTATAGTATGTCCAAAAACGTCACAGTATAGTATGTTGTAAAAAGTGAAAAAAGTCATAGTATAGTGTGTCGAAACATAAAAGTATGTTAAAAAATAAGGCCTAATAAATGACCTCCAAAATGTCTTATGTTATATACTCCCTCCATGGTTAAGTGGTTAGGATATCAGAACCCGGGGCACCTGAGACCTCCCTCCAATTGTTAAAGTCTATCAAAGAATGTCTCAATATGTGTTCTCCAAAAAATGCTACACTTGTCAAATCGTTGAAAAGAGAATCCTAAAATAGTACACTATATTGAAAAAAAAAATCACATTTAGTTGGTCTTTAAAATTAATTTGATATAATTAGTAAACCTCTACATAATGATTCAACAGGTTGATTTACATTACAACTCTACAGAGCAACTTTGCATGTCAGTACAGATGCACAGTACAACACAACACAGAATAAACAGTAAACGTGGTCTACATGCTGCAGACAACATCGACACAATAACTTGCTGATGACTTACTGCTTGAACATTAAACAGTTAGTTTCACTTTCGAACATACACAGCGTGCAGGCAGCGAAACTACTTTCGTCCCTAAGCAAACAACCGCAAACTAGCGACACAATATACATCCGACTAAACCATGGAAACATTATAACACAACACTACTGACATAGTGGTTTATGTTCACTAACTGGTACATCCCAAGTCTCTTATTAGTAAACATGTCATACCATAGCATGTCGAAAAAGTCATCAAAAGGACAAAGTATAGTGAGTCGTAAAAAGCCTTTGTATAGTATGTTGAGAAAAATCATAAAGAGTCATAGTATAGCACGTCAAGAAAAGCAATTTAAAAGACATAGTATATCATGACAAAAAGAATCAGAGTATTGTATGTGAATAAAGTGATTAAAGAGTCATAGTATAGCATGTCGAAAAGATTCTTTAAAAAATTAAAAGGTAGTTCGTCGAAAAAAGCCTTGGTATAGTATGTCGAGAAAAGTCATAAAAAATCATAGTATAGCATGTCAAAAAAGTCAAGAAAAATACATAGAAAAGCATGACTAAAAAGTCATAGTATAGTATGCAAATAAAAGTCATGAAAGAGTCATAGTATAAAATGTCAACAAAGGTTATAAAAATTGTATAATATGTCAAAAAAGGTCATAGTATAGCATACCATAGTATGTAGAAAAGTCATAAAACAATCATAGTATAGCAGGTTGTAAAAAGTCATCGTATAACATGTCGTAAACTTTTTTACAAAAGTCGTAGTTTAATATTCGTAATGTCATACTATGACATGTTGTAAAAAGTCATAATAAAGTGTCTCAAAAAAAGTCATTTAATAGAGTTATAGTATAGCAAGTCAAAAAAAATCATATAATAAAGTCTGTACAAAAATGGTCATAAAAAAAGTATTGCGTGTCTAAAAAGTCATAGTATAGTATGTCGTAAAAATTCCTTAAGAAGTCATAACATATGTAAAAAAAAGAAGTCAAAAATGTGGAAAAAGGCCATAAAAAATGTCTGTATAACATTCCTCTTCCTCCCAGATGTCATCCTCTGAGGCTGCATGTCTACAAGTGTGTGAGAAATAAAACTATTTTTCTTAACAAAATCAAGTCCTTTTGAGATATAAATAACCTTTCTGTGACACAGTAGGAGCTGTAATCACTTTTTGGCAAGTGGAAAAATGCATGTTTGGGGCTGTAGTTGCCCTTTGAAGGGTATTTTGGTATAATAAAAAAAAGGGCTGGGTGGGCTATAATCTGTCAAAGATAACTTTCATGAAGGACATCAAGTTGTTTTTGGAAAACCTTTCAGTGACACAGTGACTACCACTGTGTAATACTTTTTTGGCAAGTGGAAAACTACATTTTATGGCTAAAATAATAGGTCAAGATGCAAAAGAGATAATTTCTATAAGCCATCTATAAGTCATTTTATTTTCAGTCTAGTTTCCAATTATGAAGAAGAATATCAGGCTTACTTACTTAAGCCTTTGTATTTCTTGCAGAACATAGGCCATTGATGAATAGTTTCCACCCTTGTCTGTCTTGGGCTATTTATTCCAGCCGTTGCCACGTCAGTCCGTTCAGCTTTAACTCTTGCTCTGTGCTCCTTCTCCAAGTGTTTCTGGGTCTTCCTCTCCCCCGTAATATTAGGCATACCAAACATATGACTGGAAACTATAGTATTGCCTATATCATGTAAATATCATGCCTGTTTATTAAACTGCAAACACTTGACCACAATTGTTATTATTTGGTTACAAGAACATTTCATAAAGACATACCTTTGCTATCGCCATGGACATAAAAATGTATATAAAAGTATTTGCACGTCAAAAGCGAATTCAGACAAAAGCAGTAAAACTGTAAACTGTCTGTGTACTATGCGCTCCTGTGAACGGCTTTCCATTTTTGGCGGACCATTCCAAGTTTTGACTTTCCTTTGGTGGAAGAGATTCTCTAGATCTAAGTAGAACTCTAAAGGAATCACAAAAATAATTAAAACCTTTTGGCTTTAAAGTTTTTACTTATCATACGATATATAGTCATTGGGCCTACAGGACATTTCTTTTTCTATATATGTAAATACCCTAGAATAAAAATGTGTGGATTTTCATTATTGTCAGTAAACACACAAAGGGGCTCATATCTACATATTCCATATAAATAAAAGTTTCAAATAACTATTATTAGTCATAGAGCAGGTGAAAACATTTGCTTGATAAGCCATTCTCCATTAGTTTCAAGGGGTTTCAATGCATTTTGAGGAAGTATATCGGTTTGCTTCTATTATTAAACATCAGATCTTGCTTTTTTGAGTTAACTACTGACCATTTGGTACATATAAACTCACAACAAGTTGAATATCAAATATATGCACATATGCATTTTAGAAATATTCCATATGGAAGATATTTAATAAACATAATGTGGTTTTTTTTACTCATTTGACCATTGATAAAAGTGGGATTTTTCATGTGATCTAAATATTTCAAACTTGTACTGTTACATACTTACCCAAAGTATGTACTTACCTGATTTTGAGACTTTATATATATTTATGTAAGCACAACATTAAAGTCAGGACTGTGCTGGTAGAACTGTAAAACTTTAATAAACAATTAACACAAGGACTGATGGCATGATACAGATGTGAAGTATTACACATACTATTACATAAGAAACACAGGCTTATTATAAATATATAAACCTGAGCTGTTTTAACTTTCCAAAGTATAAGAAATAGATGCATATAAATAACAAGATCACAGTCCTGAGTATGACATTGCATTGATTGATTCATTTTATCATCGAAAATGATGGTGTTTGCATGTATGAAGACATTCAAGCATTTAAAGAAAGATTAAATATTTTCACTGATTTAGTGCATTAATTCTGCATATTATAAAATGATGGTGCTCTCAGTGTTCAAGGCACAAATGGCAAGTATAAAAAAAAAAACTACTGGTTTCTACTGAATTCCAAATTAAATAACACATATGAGACATATACTCGTTCAAATCTGACTGGCAGTGTGACATCCTGCATTTTATCAGGTGGAAGGAGGTACTGTTGGTCACAGCATGTAAAAAGTAAAAAAATGTAAGAAGCATTTCTTGGTGGAGATTTTCATTTAAATAAATGTCTTTAAGTCACTATCTATCACCAAATGAGGTTACACAATAGGGAATGAGCCTATGGACGAGTGATAAAAGCCCTTGCACTTACTTACAAACTGGGCGTTTGTGTGTGACATTCCCAAGAAAACTCATAAACGGCGCACACTGTTTGTATCTCTGGGAAATTAGATCCAAAACCCTGCCTTGCAATCACCGCTTATTGCCATGGTTGCCGTCAAAGAGAACGAATTTGAGAAATTAGAGATTGTCACTTTGAGCAATAATTTGAAAAAAAACATCAGTATGTAAACAGAAGTGTACCCCAAGAGAAACATTAGATTGTGCCTTTGACTCTCATCATTCCCTGTTCTGAAAGTATCAGACAGACAGAATCTCTCTCTCTGTTTAACTCACACAAACACAAACACACCTCATGGCTCAAAAAGAAGAGGCTGCATCTTGATGAAGGTAAAGTTGTAATACTGCGGCAGACCCTGGTGGCTGATGCTGCTGAATTTATCCCAAAAGAACGGCGGGAGTCCGTCCTGTGTCGTTGGCCCGTTCACCGCCTCCGCACGGAAGTCCTCAGCCATGTGGAAATCTGTCACCTGGACGGAGAACAACACAGGAGCCAGAGAAAATCTGAGCTAAAAGGCATTTGATTTTACAAGTGACCTCTATTACTACAGTACAATATCACTGTGGTGACAGGGCACTACCTTAGTGTCATAGCAACCTCCTGGGGTAGCCTTCTCCGCTCTCAGGTCGCCACGGCAGCAGATGGTCTTGCAGGGGTCACCCTTGGAGTATGGATCCTTCTTGTAGTCTGAAAAACAACAATAAATGTGTGGGAACAATTCCTCTTCTGGGCCTATAAGGAAATCTTTATTCAAAATGTGGGACTAACAATACTATGACTGACTATGATTCATGATTACCTCAGTTAACAAAGATGTCACTGTGTTTGTTTGATCATTGAGACTTATGAAAACATAAGAAAAGCAGATTCAATTTGATATGGAGAACCAGCTGAATGTGAGTCAGAAATTACCAAAAGAAGACAGAGCCACACACCATTAAACCTCATAATGTGCTTCAAGGAGTCCAGGTCCTTGACATCAGCCTGGTCACGGCGGAAGATCTTGGCTCTGGGACAAAGATCGTAGGAGAAGTCTTCTCCATACTCTTCCCACATTTCTCCATAACCACTCAGCGTGTAGATCTTGTGGTGGAAAGGAACGTTGTAGGACGGCCAGTAACCTTAGGTTAACGGAGGCAGAAGGAAATACAATCTCTAAAACGTTCAAATGAAACAAAGGCTGTAGAAAAACAGAGTAAATAGATCTGTTGTTACCTCTGCGCAGAGCCTGTGTCTGGTCAGAGTACTCCACCAGCCCAGGGATCTGCTCCACCACAGTCAGAGCGCCGTTATCAACACTGTGGCCCAGCTTCACTTTGCTCCTGTCCAACACCATGTACTGGTTGTTGTAGGTGCCTACACAAACAGAGCCAGAGGTAGTGTATTTTAGCTGCTAATGTAGCCTTGAGCCTCTAGCAAAGATGAGGACCAGGCTGAAGAGGTCTGGTGAGTTTGCTTCTTTCTAACTCCACATCCTCAGAGTTATTTTTCAAACTTGTAGTCCTCAGACCAAACCTTTGCTGACATCACTTAAGGCAATTTATCAGATATCATGGACCTTCCTCTGGAGACACAAAAGGCTTTACGTGCAATATTACCCCACGACACCTGTAAACAGACTTTGGTGTGTAAAATAGGTGGAGTTCCCCTTTAAGTATCAAGTCAATGCAGGTTGATTTCAATTTTGTGCTGAAATAAATGTATTCCAATGGCTGCCTGCAAGGTAAAATGAATGAATTAAGATCAAATACACTGGTATGCTTTGGAAAACTAAAGGTTAGCAGTAGTGTAAGTATACATTAATTTCAATTAGTTTTAATTATTTGCTTTAGATAAAAATGGTGACTGTGCTTAGTGCAAAATATATAATCCCTTACCAGAGTTGTGATTGGAGAAGGTTTTGGCCCACTCTTCTCCGGTATGTGCCAAACTGTTAGCCAGCCTCACCCTCTGCCATGCCAGGAGGCTGTTTGGGGTGATTGTGTCAAAAAGGGAGGTGTTAAAGACATTGTTGGTGGTCTGGGTCATCATCAGACCACTGCCCATAAGGTAGAAGTCATCCAGAGACACAAGAAAACCTGAAGAGGAAGATTAAGCTGAGACCATTACTGACATACTTCACAAACAAGCCACAGTTGTGTGAAAAACGGATCGCAAATCACTACAGTTCCACAGATGTCCTTGTAATCTTTGAAGAATTCTTGTTATGGAGAATTCCTGGGGCCTTCATACCAGGGTAGCTGCTGAAGGACACTTTCCCGGTGGCTGTGTGGGGCTCAGTGATGTGGAAATCCCAGTGTTTGTAGATCCGCATCGTAGCAGCGTATGTGTACCAGCTGGAGTGGGCAAACAAAAGGTTCTCAAAACCGGGCAGCATCTGGGGGGGGGGGGGGGACAGAAAACATTCAAGTGTGGAGTTAGACTCAACAGTCAATACGGTATTCCTGTGTCAGCAGAAAATTACTGGGATTTGTGTCAGTGTGAATCAGATTTTATCACAGGTCCTAAGCGCCTTACTTCATGCAATGACTCAATTTAGGTTAAAAGGTAATGAGGCAGGGCGTCATCTTTAAGCTCTTTCACCCAATGGGCTGTTTGGTGATTGCCAATGTTTCCAAAGACAAAAAATTCAGTGTCTAAATAACAGAAATATATGAATAAAACAATAGAAAAAACATGTGTAGTTTTCTATTTGACGTATGTCATACACCATAACCAAATGTCATCTTGGATTTCAATGTAAATGTTTTCATGCAAAGCTGGTACAGAACGTAAATGTGGCAGTGCTCAACAGTAGCAAAAAAAAGGAATTTAGGATATTCTTGACTTCAATGAATGAATTACTATGTTGGTACAGTTACATAATTATTGTAATTCAAGTATGTGTGATGTGATGTGAGCTTCACAAATTAAAAAAACAAAAAAACATACATGGCACAAGTGATGAAAGTGACGAAAGTAAGTAAGTAAACAATTCATGGAGAACAAATAGTTTGTAAAAATGAAAGGTGTGATTATAAGTTAAACAACGAACAATACTGCACTCCTTAAAATATCTCAAATGCACATGAGGGATCCATATTTCTGCTATTAGTGTTACTAAATCTTTTTTATGACAGAGAAATCTGCTAATACTAATACAAAGAACTCCCACTGTATAATTTTCACCATGCAGGACTGCATGAGGGTGTGCTGATTACCAGGGTTTTGATGAACACTATGGTTGTGCGGTCAGACACAATGATACACCATGAGAGAATCCATTTAGACTGATTTATTGTCGGTAGTTGCAGGGCAGATAAGGCTGGCACAATCTTTGCTTGCCATTTTCACCATGCAGACCTGCATGGTGAACATTCTACAGTGGGAGTTCTTTGTTTATGTAGCAAATTAAACTTTCACTAAACACAAATACACTACTGCGTCTTTGGGAACAATATGCCTCGTTTTTTCTGGTGTGGTTGTGGTCACAAAGGAGGATATAGCACTTTTATAGACTAAATGTTTCACTAATGCTAAAAAGAGAGAGCTTTAAAAGAAGATGGGAGGCTCTCTATCCTTTAAATAAGTACGCAGGATGAAAAATAATATTCTCTCATTTTGCCAAGGCACCAGGGCATTTGTTTAGGAAATTATTTTTTAAAAGTAGTTGCTTTATTTTTTTAATTGATTTAACACATTTAAGTAAATCATCTGATTACAGCTGATGTTTTACTGATTTTAAACATATTGTGCACAGGAGCTTTGAGGAGCACCCCTTACTGTACATGTTTTGACCTCTGACCTTGATGAGAGCAGAGCAGTGTCCCATCCCCGGAAGTTTGAAGTTTCTGAGCGGAGAGTTGGAGGTGGGGACCAAGGCTGGGATCAGATCCAGCAGGTCTCCTACCGCATTCAGGAACTGGACGGCAAACAGGGACAGTGGCTATGGGAAGAAGGCCAGATAAACAGCTGCTTGTGAGCAAATGAAAATGAGTAGTAGTCCTGCTTCCATAGTGAGACCGCCACCAATCGAAAAATAAATATCTTACTTACTTAAAACAAGTGATAAGCTTAAAATTACTGAAATCATGAGCTATTAGGAGACATGTCATACCAAATCTGCACTATCCAAGCAGCAGTTTAACTTTATGACCCAACAACGATCTATTATTAAACTTAAACTGGTTCTAAATGCAAATAAATCTATGGTAGGTGAGATATAGATGCAATTTAGAAATGGTAAATAATTGAGTCAGTAATAAAGGCAGTTTCATTGTTTGTAACATAACAATATTGGCACAATAAGTGGTGTTGTCTTGTACTCAGTGTTGATCATAAACTAACCTTTGGAAAATACATTACTACTTTTGATCAACAACACATACATAAGGCATTCAATCACATGTCCCTTTAGACTTTAGAGTGACAAAATGTCAGAGTTGGAGGTTCCTCATTTTGAATAGGAACTTGTCAAGGCAGTATTTAAAGCCATGCACCTGTCAGAATCCTGAAGTGGAATTTCTAGTTTCCATAAGATTCAGATTATTCTATTTATATAGACATATTCTTAATATGCACTTCTTTGTTTTATCTTTACATATGCATACACTTGAAACCGTGATTTGAGAGTTGCAGTTGATTATTTTGCATATTCACATTGTTTTATACCTTTAATGTGTGTTTTTTATTGTTTTTGTCTGAAAAATGTTCTTTACTGATGCAGAAAAAAGATATCCCCCAAAGGCTTCTATGCTCATAAAAAAGCCTGTTTCAACACAAGTTAAATTGCAATGATAAGATAACATTAATTGTGCCCTTCTTACCTTTTTTCCTTGTTTCTTTGCCCAGTGTGCGACTCCTGCCTGCAGTCCATCCATCTGAGCCACGATGAAGCCTGCGTGTTCCCAAAGAGGATCAGAGCTCTTGTTCAGTTTTACTTGCTCTCTGGTCCATGCGTCCTGCTTCCTACAAGCCCAAGAGTGACATTATTCATTATAATTATTTACTATGAACTACTTAAAAGTAAAGAACCAAACACTGAGCTCATGACCAGAAGCTTGGCAAACATGTAGTCCAATGGATACATGTTAATAAACTCACTTGAACAGAGGACAAACATTTCATTCTCAAAACAATCCAAAGTTACTTAATCAAACAATAATATTCTCTCTGTTTTCCTCTTCCTGCTGAATGTTACAATGTAATCCTTTTCAGGAATAAACTCAATAAACTGGTAAGGGGCAGGCCAATGCCATTACAGAACACTTACAGAGCTTAAATATCTGGTCACAGTCTGAGCTAAACTGAACGGTGCTGCTGCTGTGGTTTTCATTTTTAAAGAAAAACAGAACAGACTCACGCCATGAAACTCTGAACCGGGTCGAGGATCTTTGGGTCATGGATCAGCTGCGGATACATGTTCGCATAGTGGTCAATCATCTGCCTGGGGAGAAAGAGTATGTATGAATACTAAATGAATGTAATCAGAATGAAAAAAATACAGTATTTACAATGTTTAAACAACGTGTTTGATAATGTTTGATTAGTCAGTAGTTTATTATCCTAATGATTTTGTATTTTTACTTCATTGCGTGGGAGGCTGGTGGGTGCTGGCAATCGTTTAATTGTTACAGAAGGGGACAAAGGTCAAAGCTCATTTAAGTTTCTTATCTCCAAGTTTCTCATCAGACGCATACTGTTCAACAACAATCACCAATTTGATTACTGATAATGTTTTTTTTTGATTATCAGATGTTGAGATGGAGGCATGATGAGGACTCTATAGGAAAAGCGAGCATGACAGCACATTCATCACACTTACTGGGCAGTGAGGAAGCCTTCGAGGTAGCCAGCCAGGAAGAAAGTCACCTCATCAGGTTCAGGGGTCTGCCCATACCCGGCACGGATCTCTAGGACACTCCAGCCTGTACTTGACAGGGTATCATTCAGATAACCGTATGCATCCCCTTTGGTCTCCAGCACCCCTTCCTTCAGCAGGACAAGCTTGTGTTGGGGGTCCCAGTACACTGTGGCTGCTGTCATCTCTGAGGAGAAATCACACACCATTGTAGTAAGAGGAAAATAACTTAACGAAATGGCTGTATAAGGTCACAACAGTCATGTATAAGGTCACAACAGTCATGTATAAGGTCACAACAGTCATGTATAAGGTCACAACAGTCATGTATAAGGTCACAACAGTCATGTATAAGGTCACAACAGTCATGTATAAGGTCACAACAGTCATGTATAAGGTCACAACAGTCATGTATAAGGTCACAACAGTCATGTATAAGGTCACAACAGTCATGTATAAGGTCACAACAGTCATGTATAAGGTCACAACAGTCATGTAGACTTTCATTCCTAGAATACAAGTAAAGTCCTATGCGAAGTAACTCTACCATTAAAATGATATTGAGCTTATGCTGGCCTTTATTGTTTGTATGGCAGTATATCAGTGCATCTATACCTTGCATTGCATTTTTAATGTGTTTTAGCTTGTGTAACATTCATTAAAAATATCCCACCATTCATGTCTGAATGTTTCTACAGTTGATCATTTTAAAATGTATTTCAATATATAAACAAAATGAAGGTTTAAACGAAACATTTCAGTGGAAGGAGCCCTCGTGATTGTGGGGGATTACCCTGTACAGTAACTTTAAATAGACAACAGGCTATTCAGGTCAAGCGAACCTTTCCGACACACCTTGAATCATAAGAGCAGACAGAGAGTGTCAGTCCTGTGTATGTATGTATGTATGTATGTATGTATGTATGTATGTATGTATGTATGTATGTATGTATGTATGTATGTATGTATGTATGTATGTATGTATGTATGTATGTATGTATGTATGTATGTATGTATGCATGTATGTATGTATGTATGTATGTATGCATGCTTACAGCCAACCACTGTGTTAGATCCTGAACCCACAACCCGTGATTTCATATGAACTACTTACTGTCAGCAGAGGCGAAGGTCGCAGCCGCCACACACAGCAGAACGCCATACAGCCTCTTAGCTGAAAGCATGGCTCTATGGATGCAGTTTAAGGCTAATCTATGCAGAATAAAGACCTGGATGCAGTTTAAGGCTAATCTATGCAGAATAAAGACCTGGATCGGTCAAACGTGGCTCGAGCAGAAGAGAAACTCAGATTCTGGGAAAGTCCGAGTAAAGCTGTGGGAGCGGAGCGTCTTCTGATTGGCTGCTGAGAGGAGGAACGGGAACAACACTACAGGTCGTTTGAAAGGGATTGCTGTTTAATATGGAAGCGAAACTGAGCCCCAAGTGTCTTAAGAGATGGCACAATGTTACATAAAGTTTCAACCTATTTGTTATTTCTCCCCCGTAGGCTCAAGACAACACCTGGCTCTTATCTTATCTTATCTTATCTTATCTTAAGCAGGGCCTGGATCCATTAGGCTGCTGGGAACTGCCTGTAAGACAATAACACCACGAACCTGTTCACACCCTCCCCATATAGAACCATCAGTAGAGACAGACCCTGTGACACAGACATGCTGTTAGGTTAGGGGACAACACAGCAGCTCCTTCTGATTTAGTAAAAGACAACAATACACGAACCAAATGTTTCTTTAATTGAACACATGTGAACTCTTGATGATTGCAGACAGTGTGATCTGATGCTTCCCCCTAGTGTTCCCAAAAGTAAAACATGAAAATGCACAAAATCATCTTATCCCCTTGAAGGCAGCAACAAGGAGACATAGAATAGGATAATTATATTGACTATAAAATAGAATCCAATTTTCTAATTAAAAGCTTTTAAATATACTTTGACAAAAGAATAAATAAAGTGGGAATGAGAATAGAAATTAAAACAACAGCACTCTGTACACAGTTATTTACATATAGTGTTGGTAGTTTTTCATCATTAATGATTTCCACACAGTGGTAAAGCTCTGTGAGGCTTTTTGTGTCAATTACCTTTCTCCTTCTAAACAGAAACACTACCACGGGCTGAAAGAAAACAGACATGTTGTTGACGAGAAGAGAGCAGTTCAGGTGGGTTACAAGAGAGTTAGAAAGAAACTTTAACTGGAAACATGCAGTACAAAGAGGTGAAACAGATTGAATAAAATAAAAAATAGGCTTTGGTTATAAAGCTTTTCAGAACTAGACTTTGCTAATTGCAGGCTCTCCCTTATGAAACAACTTAAAATGTGCTTAGCAGAATAAAAAAAATTGAAGACAAATTAATGTAACAGCTTCATGTAACAAACTGCATTCAGTCATTATCTTCAACAATACCTTTAGATTTTGTATATGTATCCAGTAGTTTAATTTGCCATGTGTTTGTTAAACTACACAAAATATAATTTTAGGTAGCTAAATAAATCCCTGTAAAAATACGACAAGTTTGTAGCAAAGAAAATAACCAAAAAACGTTAATATCAAGATATAACTTCAACAATCCACAATCTGCACATTGACATGCAGCCCAGACCCATTAGGCTTCATTAAGAGCTTAGAAGGCACACCTCATCATCTCAGGACCTCATGATCACATAAAGTCTTTTTTTTTTTTTTTTTTTTTTTTTTAAGAGAAAGTTGACAGTCAGAAGTTGCTATGGTAAAATAATCAGAAAGCTGTTGATTTGAGATTATCCCAAGAGGGACACACAGCCAAAAGACTACCATACAGCATTATAGCTGCATTTTTTTTGTAGTTTTCACCATTTAAACCACTACAATCCACTGCAAAGATTGCTGTATGGTGAGTGCATTGACATTAAATGCAAGTGAAAAACAGTTATGTTGGAGGAGTGGACTTCATCACACACACAAACAAGCACACAAACACACACTCGCTAACTCACTCACTCACTGTCATTCGTCATCAATCAATTTTTCAGCCCCATTTTCAGCTTGTCTCTCTGTGCTGCTCCTTCCTTCCTCTCCACCTCCTCCCTCCTCCTCCTCCTCCTCCTCCTCCTCATCTCCGGTGTAGGAGAATGGCTGGCTGCCGTAGTTGAACATGGTGCGGGAGAGGTCCACTTCAATGGGGAAGACATCCGCCTCCTTCAGGACGGCGTAGCACTCGTCATAGTAATGTGACATGCCTGAGACGAAGCGCTGCAGCTGGAACACAATGTCCTGGACTGTAGGTGAAGAAGAGGGGAGGGAAGAGAGTGGATGATCTAGGTTATTAAATTTAGAGACGGGTAAGGGAAGTTAAATATTGACAAACAAAACAAAATAAAGAATGTGAGGAGCAAAAAGAGTGAGAAAATGATGGGGCAAACAGGTGAAATGTTTATTGTGTGGTTTTCTTATCTGGTATTTAGGGACAGATTATATGAGATTAAATTGCTGAATATCAGCACGTAACCTGAAATGGTTGGTATGGCTCTTCTCTGGCAGATTTTATGTTGTTTTTCTTCTGATCAATATCTTTACATTTCTCTGGTCTTTCTTTGTGCATTTTTGCAGACTAAATGCCAAAAATGATTTACTGACTATTTATTCTAATCGAAACAAATGCATCCAAGATTAGTTTGGCAAAAATTTGACTTGTATAGAAATTTTCCAAATAATCACCAATTTAAGTGAAAAACTAACACTGTTAAAATATTTTTCACATGGGGAGTGAGGGACAGGCATTGTCCCATTTCTTGTGAATAGAGAGAAACCGATCAGACAGATGTAGCCTTGTACCACTTGTGCCAGTTTACAACTGACTGAGTGGGTAAATGGAAAATAATTGCTGGGAAAAAGGCCAACAACATCAACAACAGACCGTGTTTCTGATCCAGCAGCTCTATCTTCTCCAGAACGTCCTTCCTCATTTTGGCGAAGCGGGCGCGAGCCTCCTGCCGACACCGCAGCACCAAGCGGTATTCATAGTTACCAGTGCTGACACGATACAGCGGCTCTCCCATGGCCTGTATGACGAAGAATATTAATCACAGCTTCAGATTATACAAGAACAAGAATCCTCAGAGATGTAAAGCAACACAATTTTCCATTGGCAACCCCAAAATCTTGTATTTATAATGAAAATGAGAACTCACAATGCTGCTGTATTCTTCATCATCCATTTCCTTCACCTTCAGGCAGTACGACTGAAAGACACAAGGAATTGATCATTTTCTCTGCAGACTGATAGTGAACTAAATCAGTCAGATTTACAAGTGATGACACTACGTTGCAGATCGCACTAAAAACCAAAAGGCACCGGCTGCTGCTGCCTTACCAGATATTCAAACTTCACATCCAGGTACTTGCGGATGGTTAGCTTCGTGTCGGGTATGGCTTTGTGAAGGTACGTGTTCAGATCGTGGAGCATCTGCACAACAAGATACCATTTGTGTTGAGATGTCAGACGGATCATACGGTCATGTCATGAGATCCACACATGACAGAAGCACAATAG
Organism: Anoplopoma fimbria; assembly: GCF_027596085.1. Lineage (NCBI taxonomy): Eukaryota > Metazoa > Chordata > Actinopteri > Perciformes > Anoplopomatidae > Anoplopoma > Anoplopoma fimbria. Next base: position 23,503,125 of record NC_072459.1, on the reverse strand, counting down.
AACAAAGTCGTGTTGGATTAACTCCACAGATCCTCCCAAACAAGTGTGTGTGTGCTTTGTACTTCCATTCCATAATGTTCGATAAAAAGACATGTTTGGTCCGAGTGTTCACAATTGTTTGAAAGTTAACCTTTGATCTGTACTCACAGGTTTGATTGTCTTTAGGAGCTTAATACCGTATTTCTCAATGTTGCGGTGAGCATCAGCAAACTTCACAAAAGCTTCGCTGGCTGCAGCCTGAGGCTCTCTCACCCCGATGACAGAAAAGACATCGCCAAACGCTGGAGGGGTAGATTTTTAAATACCAGTCAGTACATCAGACACTACAGGTCAGATAACTTGAGATCTGTTAAGAGGATAAGGTTTGTGCTTTTCCTCTTTGCTGGTTGTTTTTAAGGGAGGAACATGAGTTTAATTTCAGATTTTGATCACAGTAACTCACCTCTGTGAGTTTGAGAAAGCTCAAAGAAAGCTCTGAGCAGTCTCTTTGTGTGCTCCATCAGCCCTACGAGCAAACAGAATAATGGGACAATGGTTTGAACAAACAGGAACATGTGAATCTTTACAGAAACTCACCTCAATGCAGTGTTTCTGATTAAAACATCACATTAACAGTTACCTTGCCGATCACACTGCAACACTTTAGTTCACTGAAGGCCAGTTTTGTAATTTGATTATTCTTTACCTTTGTAGAGCTCTGCTGTTTTCTCCAGCTCCTCCAGTCTTTTGACCAGTCCATCTGTAAAGTAAATCCACGTGAGTTTAGCTTTATAACCATCTACATAAATGCACTAATACAATCAGTATGTTCACAATAATAATAATAATAATAATCTCACCGTTGCATAGAATAGCTCTACTGAGTCCAAGAGCATCTGCTGTGCCTGAGCTCATGTTCTCTACCAGGCGATGTTTTACTTTTTTCAGGACTGAAAGACACAGCGTGCGTGTTTAATGGACACAAACAGCACTGAATAAATGTTACTGTGATAAAGGAAGAAAGCAATTCATAGCATTACAATACATAATCCACATGCAGTAAAATAAACAAACAATGAATCACGACTAATAGAGGAGATACCTATATCCAGAGACTTCCCCTGTTTGGGGTCTGCCTGCAGTTTGTTGTAGTGGATAACTGCTTCTCCCTGTGAGAGCAAAATCAGGAGATATACAGTTGAATCATGAACAACAAATAAGGTAACATTTAAGTAGTAGACCATCTCTAGAAAACAAACTTCATCTGCCATTTATTTAACCTTTTAAAATTTTACCAATAAAATACAATGTGTTATACTACTACATGAGGCAAAATTCATAATGTGCAAACTTTTCCAGCTAAATTGTGCCTAGTGTGAAAGTCATATGCACATTCATTTGCCCTGGATGGATAACAGCAATACATTCTAATCCTTTAAATCCCACGTTGCACCTCGTCTTTAATCCAGCATGCAGTAATGTCAAGTCATGGAATTTTCTGGGTGCAAACAATGGATGCCAAAAACAACACAGCCACCCTGCACTGGTGACGTTATACCTATCGCTATGGGCTATAGTCCCGACCTCTGCAGCACAGCTTGCCAAGCCAGTGAAGTCCCTCTTTTCCAGTTTGATGGTGAGTTTGCATCGGTAGTCAGTGAACTGTTGGACTATTTGCTGATAAATCTTCAGCCCAGGTGGGACGCAGAAATGTAAGTCATTTTTGATTCCTTTTGCATATTTCTATTCTATCTAATATTTGCTTCAATTTGAGTTTTGAACTCATGAAAAGGTGGTCATTAGTGATGGGGAAATATTATTATATATATAAATTGTACATAAAAAACATTGTAGAAGAAGTAAGTAATAAGCCATCTGAGCATTTCCTTGTGTACCAGCACAGCTTGAATCATCTTTGCCACCTCCACTTTGGTCTTTCCCTTCACTGGTTTCCCATTCACGCCTGTGATTTCATCACCTGCTGCCAGTGTCCCATCCAACGCTGCTGGGGTGTTATCAAAGACCTGGAAGACAACAGACGCCACATTAAAAAAGGTACCAATGACACAGAAACACTGTATGTTCTTGCAATTTATACTTTACAGAATTGTTCAAAATCAATTGTTCTGTACATACCTGGACAATGTAAAGACAAGGGCAGTACTGTGCCCCACCACCAATGCTGATCCCAATGAGGTTATTAGCATCTTTCTTTAAACACACAGTGCCAGGTACCGTTGGTATCCCCCTGTAGAGGAGAGGACATGATATATTGAAATTTGTAGCATTTAGTTGATCCTTTTTTTGCATTCTAATAAGTGCAATTAGTTCAATAATTCGAGGAATGAGTGCAAAGTTCATATCAGGACTTCAAAAATGTCCCATGTATAAACCAAAGATTTAAACACTGAATGGCGCAGATCACGAAAAGGGAAAACACAATTGTGACTCACAGTTTGTCCTCCTCCAACTCATAATCCATGTCTGTGAACATTAGAGGACCGTTTGGATCCGGTCCCTGTGAACCTGTGAGAGAACACAACAACACCATTGCGTTAAACAGTGTGTGACTGTACCTTACGTTTGTTAAGATGAAGACAGAAACAACTAGCTCTCTCAGTATGGGCTACCACTACAACAGGTGATTGATAGTGAGCTCATATAACACTGGTATGAAACAGAACGATGCCATCGTGGAGCAGATGGTCCTCGTCTGGTCACAGCTGGACGAACAGCTGGTTACTTTCAGAGGAAACTAACTATCGTTACCCGGTGTCGGCCAGTTAAACGAGTCTAAACACGTGTTACAAGTCAACTTCACATCACGATCAATGCTGTAAACAACAACAACGACGGGTTTCTGTCTGTGTAGCGACGGAAGAGCAGAACAAGAGGCTCACTGACAGCTGCTAGCGATGAACAACACACACTGAACGATGAACAACACACACTGAACGATGAACAACACACACTGAACGATGAACAACACACACTGAATAATTCACCTTCGTTGTGCTTTGCACCCGTTTCGAATACAGATCCCACTTAGTCTGCATACAAAGCACAATGTCTTTTTTAAATCGATCCCTTTAGTAGCAATTATCTTGATTTCCTGATTTCCACCTGCAGGTCTTCTGTTTACTTTCTTTCGTCACTTCCGGCAGCTGAGCGGAAGTTGTTTTAGAGAAAGAGCAATTTAGTCAGAATAACACAAATATTTATCCCTGTATCTATATGTTTCTGCTTTGGCATATAGCATTATTTATTCAATGTAATCCCTTCCAAGAAAACCTTCAAGGTATGATCTTGATGATCTCGGTGGTCACAGTAGCAGCATTTTAATTTCGTCAAAATGGCGTCAATATTTAGCCATAACAACACAACAACTTCCGGTAGTACTTTCAAAATAAAGTGACCAAAGGCGATTGTCACCTTACCGCCGTGCTAGCACTGCAGTGTTTATTGATTATGTATTGATGTATGTATTTGTTTATTCATTCATTCATTCGTTCTTTCATTTATACTGCCCTCCATATCCAGTGGCCAAAGTCAAGTCTGGAAATGCAACTCATTCATTTTATAAAACAGACGTCAAGGCAGACACGACAGCACTTCCGGTAGTACTTTCAAAAGAAAGTGATCAATCATCATTAAAATCGTGGGTTTTCACGCCCCCCTGTGGTCACAATGTGGAACTGCAGGACATTAAAGTAAAACATTGCATACGTGCAGCACACTCCCACTTCTGGTACATACTTTAAAAAAAGGGTGGCCAAACTGAAATAATAGAATAGAAATATTTTTTTACAAGTAGTCAATCGTCTTCGTAGCAACAGTTTATAAAGTTCATAAAGGAAACTGCAACGAGCAAGGATATATATACATATATATATCCTTATATATATCCTTGCTATACAATATATTTATATATATATAAGTTTTCAATCCCTTGCTAACTATGCTAAATTCCATGATGATTCATTTGATTCCAAATACACTGGACTGTAACCTTTACCTCCACTTGTTTAAGGAGGTAAAGGTTACATTAGAGCAGTAAACGCTCTATAGGCAATAAACCATTTCTGGATCAGAACCGTGGGTTCTACCGCCCTCCTGTGGTCACAATGTGGAACTGTACGACATTAATGGCAGCATACTACCACAAAAATAGTTTTGCCAAACTGAAGCATTTAGAAACAATATAAGAGAAATCATTAGCAACAGTTCATAAAGTTAAAGTTAGGGAAACTACAAGGAGCGACGGGGTCATGTGACGTGACATTTACTGACATGTAGGCCAGGATTGTTTAATGATTGATAACCATGTCCTCCAGTACAGATGATCCTATGAATATCTGTTATTCTCACTGACGAATATAAGGAGTTTGTGCTTTACATTGTAATAACTAGACAACTAGTATAGCATATGATAATAGATTATCCTTAGTGACAGTTTTTGTCACTATATTTTGGAAGTATTTACCAGAAGTGATATTTGTCAGCATTGACGCTAATGAGATTATTTGAACATGCTGTGACCTGGAGGGAAGTAAAGACACCATCAGCACTGATCACACAGTTTCTGCTCCAATGTAATCAGAAATGTGTTGCAGACACAATGGCTCCAATCAACACATATGTAAATAGCTCTGAGCAGAGCAGTTTGTTCAAACAGTTAGCAGTGGCACTGTGGCAGCTGTTACTCAGAACTTGTTCTGTGATTAAAGAGACAATTAATCTTTTTTGCAACATGAGTTCAACAGCAATGATTAAATAGAGCAGTGCATCTGCATTGAAAGGGCTACTTGATTTCCATGATGATCAACAGGTCACACTGTAACATTTAAAAGTCCTTCCACTGAATCCTTTGTGCTTCACATTATAAATGAGGTCAAACTTCACAGTCAGGCTAGTTGCTTTTTGTCTTCCAGGGCAGAAGACTGCTTGTGTGACAGGACTTTACATCTTCCATTAGCTCCACGACTGTCCACCAACACCAGCACCCAAAATGAACATGGTAAGTTTGACTGCTTTGTACTTGATTCTATTTCACTTTGCATCTGTAATTTGTAGAATAAAAATATGAGCACCATTATAACAGTAATCTTTCATTTTCTAATTAAATGGTTTGTAACCCTGAACTGCACAATTGTGTTTCTCAGCAACTTGAATTGAAGAATGTGAATATGAGAGCTGGAGACCAGCTGAAAGTAAAGGGGGTAATTCTGCATGATGCTGAGAGGTGAGCTAACCAAACTCATTATATTTGTTTTATAATAGCATCTTTACTGAATAAAATAAAATGTCGTTCAAGCTCTGCATCTATTGTATCATCTCTGATAATAATAATCTCTGATAATAATCTCTCATAATAATGATCTCTGATAATAATAATCTCTGGTAATAATAATCTCTCCACTCAGATTTGAGATCAATCTCGGCTGTGGTGCAGACGACCTGGCTCTGCACTTTAACCCTCGTTTCCATGATGACAAAGATGGAACTGTTGTTGTTTGCAACTCAAAGGCTGCTGGTTGTTGGGGCGATGAGAAACGAGAAATACACAACCACCTACAGAGGGGCACCGATGTCAAGGTGAGGCAATCTGACTGAAGGGAGGGAGAATGTGTGTATTTTGTGGGGGGAAAAAATAAAAAATGCTTTCCCCTTTGGTGATATCCAGGCATGCAGGTCCATTTGTTTGGAGAAGTTTTGAGATGTCTGCCTAAAATTAAAAGGTGTTACTGTATCTTTTCTGTTTTAGATGGTGTTGAAGCTGACCGGTGACATGTTTGAAGTGGAGCTTCCTGATGGACATGAAGTCCAGTTTCCCAACCGTGGTGGCATGGACATCATCAGCTACATCAAAATTGCAGGGGACTTCAAACTGACTTCCTTGAAGATCTCCTAAGAGCACAAATGCTGTTACACATGCATGGTATGTTTATCAGTTTGGTTAAAGACGAGACTTTGAGACTTGATCAGCTATTGTAAGAAATATTAATGACTATGACATGAATATCTTCAGTGAAATGGAAATGTACCTTTATCTAAAAATGTCCTGTTTTGCACAAGAATATAAAATGATTAAATTAAATTAATCTTGTTTTTTATCTTTAAAGAGTTGAGGTATAATCCCGAGCTTTGAACATTTTCCCACAAACAGTTACACTAACTTTACATACAGTATCAGTCTATTCGTGAGAGGACAGCAGCTCAAGAAAGACAACAAATCGCCTCAAAATTTTTACCATCTGTCTTTAGACTTGGTGCTGCTTTCTGTGACCGAATTAATAAACACACAGTCAAGATAAGTGACCTGAGTTGGATTTGTGCACATAAAGTAACATTTAATAGGACAGATGTGTCACTTTTTATCACAGAATACACAAGGGTCTTTATAGTTATTACTGCTTAATCTTTATCTCCAAAGAGTGTATTTTTGGGAGTCATTTAATCTGACAGGATGCCATTTCTGTTTAGGTAGTTCTGTTTCACAAAGTTCAGTTTTTGCTCCGTCTATACGTTCTGAATAAGATCTTACTCTAAATCTTTGCTCTTGTCAAAAATTCTTTATTATTTGGTCAACTTCATTTTTCTGTATTTCAATTTCTCTATCTGTGTGTCCTTATTCATTTTTGCGATGGACTCTTTATTTCATCACTTCACATCATGGCACGTTCATCTGTATTTTCACAAGACAACAAATACTTCAAAAAGATTTAAGTTTATGACCACAATAGGTTAATGTTATTGTTGAAATCTAATACCCAGTGTTCGGATGATTTATATAAGCAATCATCTGTGGGGGTTTCATGGTGATATCTATCAGTAAAAATCTTTACGCTGTTCATCTGTGATGTCTCCCCTTAACTTCTGGGTACCTATCATATTATTAGAATATAGTATTATAATTATAAGGTATGTATGACCCACCGAACAAAACAACCTGCACGTTTGGGAGGAACTTAGAGGGAATTTCTACTGTAGTTTATATTCAACTGTACCTATTCTATTACTACTATTACAGGGTACAGCGTTACCATAACTGAGCAAATATCAGGACTTTTCAGAGAAGATGGAGAGCCTTTTGAATCACTTATCTTTTGCTATTTTATTTCAATATCACCTTGTTACCAACAAAAAAACAAACTACTATTGTTCCCTTAATTTTGGGTTAGCTACTTAAAATGACTACAGGTTACATCTGCGTGTTAACTTCAGGACAAAGGTCCAGTGACAGTGTACTGTCATGGATGCTGTCGGCTTCTGAAGACTGTCTCAGTTGTAGTTCACTTCATCAGCAAACTTCATTACTGGACGCTCGTGTATGACCTCATGGCTCAACTTACCACCTAGATGTCACTCACTTGTGTTTCAGGGTCACCATATTTACAATTCCAAACTCCTTAAAATGTTGAGAGTTGTCTCTCTGACGATTGTGTTTGACAAGCACTACAGCTCGTCAAGGTGCAAGCTTACAGTTTCTTCTGCTGTACCTTGCTCCTACATGAAACTGCACTTTTGTTTTTCTTAGGAGCTTGAGTTTCAGAACAGCTGAAAGAGAAAGGTATCATTTTGTCTGATGTTAAAAGGTAAGGTTTCAGTTTTTTAAAGACAACCCTTTAATCTATTCACAATTTAAAAAGTTACCCCTAGATGAGAAAAGTGTCGTTTCTCCCGGAAGGGAAAGGTGTGTTTGTGTTTAAAATAAAGGGAGACTGAATCAGAAATCGTAACATAATTATGTTTGACATACAATCCTTGTTCGGTAACAATTGTTTTTTAGTACTGCTACTGATTTGTCTGAACGGGTCAAACAGAGGAAGGTAAAGGGTAACAATCTCTCCTCTATCCAACCTGCTCAAAGGTACCTTACATAGTTGGGCCAAGGTCTTATAGGACCAGTGTGTAGGATTTAGTGTAATCTAGCGATGAGGTTGCAAATTGCAATCTAGTGAACACCTCTCTGCCCACCCTTCCTTTCCAAGCGTGTAGAAAAGGTTTGTGCCCCCCAATTCAAGCTGCCACTTAAAAGTAAGAAAACTAAAAGCCCTCTCTTGAGCCAGTGTTTGGTTTGTCTTTCTGGGCTACTGTAGAAACTTTGCGGTGCAACATGGTGGGCTCCAATAAAAATATGAATTTTAAACTAGCAATCACACAATTATTAATTATGATAATTTCATATTGCTACAGTCAAAGATGAAAACCCATGTTAGCTGATTTTTTGCTGTTTTCTGAGATCTAATGATACTACAAATACAAGACATGAACGCGTCCTGGTTCTATGCCTCTGCCAACCAGTCATGTTGCAGTTTACATCTCTGTCTGTTCAAAATGTCATCCCTTCCATTATTTTATCCTACTAGACATTTGTGTAAAATTGTCATATTTAGCTTATGAATTCTTGAGTTAAGGCCAAAAATGCGTTTGTGACCACCATAATGACATCAAAATCTGATCAGTTCATCCTTGAGTCCAAATTTTGACTTCCCTCTATGCGTCCCTGGGATATACAAGTTCACGAGAAAGGACAGGACGTACAGAAATATAACGCCTCTGGCCATGACTGTGGCTGGCGTGGAACCATAAAACCTTAAAACCTTTTAAAACCTTAAAAATATACACAACAGTATAAGACATAAACGCACTGTAGTCTTTGGCAGACTTAAAAGGTGTAATCTGATCAGAAACACAAAGAAACCTGGTCTTTCAGTAGATATGAAGAAGTTATTTTTATTATAACATGTTAAACCCAACAGATGTCTTCTTAATGACTTAGGTTGTTTACATCACACTTATCAGAATATGGTAGGATACAGTTTCTAACTTTCAAAATAAAAACAACAAAACTCATACTTGTGTGGATATAATAACAGATTGGTTGAAAGTAGAACGTAACACAACTTTACACTTCAAATACTGATTAATGATAAATGAATAATTATGCAAAAAACAAGTATTAGGATTTTCAGCAGTATCATGGTGTCACTCAAGGATTGAATAAAAACAACAAAACACATACTTGTCACTTTTAGGTTATACTTCACTCTGTATATACTTAATTATGTTTTGGCAGCTACAAGCACATGAGCACATGAGCATCTTAACAAAACAATTCACATAACAAGATGTCTGCCATGCAAAAAAAAAAAAAACATGCATTACTCATTTTACAGGATTTTCAGTTGCAATTTTAAGAAATCAATTATGCAGGTTAACAAAAAAATATTCCATTAGTTATTGCTAAAATGTCTCACCCTTTCACAGCTCTTTCCTCTACTTCTCTTTATGAAACCAATTTACATTTACAGAAATCCTCACAGACCAACTTTGTAGATGAGTCATTGACTTGAAATGAATATGAATATTTTAAGAACGTTTTCATGGCTCACAAAAGTCGCAACTTTACTATTGTTCTTGTGCATTCTTTTGTTTTAAGCGTTAGTTTGCATAAAGCAATCTGATTTCTATGTACAAGTCTAATCACGTGTAGTTTGTAATGATTCATTGACTGTCCACATATATTGCTCACACAACTTCCTCAGTCAACGGTTAAATAATCAAACGTCAATGAATGTTGTTTTAAAGGAATCTGATTAAAGTATAATCATGTGAAAACCAGTATCATGATTTCCAGCAGGGTTGTGGTTGTATTGGCTCACTCACATTTCATCCAAACTTTTAATAGCTTCTTCCTTAGAGTATGTGTTCCACTCGCTCGGAATTTGACCATTGTCCTGGAATTTTAATCCATAGTGATCTTCCAGTTCCTTCTCGAATCGACACACAAACCATTTCCAATATTTCAGCTTAGACTCATCGGGGGTAATTGCCCAGTTAGCATAATTTGGGCCAGCAGTTCGGTACTTTTTAAAGGGAATGCACACTTCTGAATCATAAGTAGGGTGAAAACTTCTGTCACTTGCAATACTTGTTGTGCAGAACTCAATACTCAGTTCCACGGTGTTTTTTATGTGCCATCCATTAACTGACAAAGATCGATGAAACGGCACGCTGTGGTCCTCTTCGTGATCACTTATGGTGTTGGTGCAAACAGCTGCACAGAATGGACAAGTAACCCAGCAGCAGTTACACAGTTGATCGATTAGGATTTGATCAGGCTTCATCCTGAACTCCTTGATCTTATCCAGTGAGAGCTCGCTCACTTCTTGTAGGACTAACACAAGACCTTTCTGTATCTCTTCTTTAAGAAAGTCAAAATTGTTTATGTCACTGAAGTTTTGACAACAAACTGTGTCGAAGGCAAGCTTATCTTTTAGCAAACTGCAAAATTCCTCCAGCCACATGTCTGGGTCTCCTTTTTTCCCCTGCATTTTTTCCTGCTGCTTCTCTTTGACTTTCTCTGTTGCAGTAAATAAAGCTTGACTAACAAGCTCGTTGATGTCTTCAACATTTTTCCTGAGTTTATCCTGTGCTTTCCCTCTTTGTTCTCTGAAGATGTATTTCTGTACTTCTTCTCTTATGTAAGTCTCTGCTTGATTCCTTGGTTGTCGGATGTAGTTGATAAAGCCATGAAAGTCTTCTTTCTCTGCGAGTGACCTCAACAGATGTTTCTCAAAGTGCAATCTGTTCACATTGAATGCTGGGAAATTGCACTTCATCTCTCCAGCAAGATCAATGGCAGTCTTGTTACAGACTGCCTCAACAGTGGAACTCTTTAGCTTCTCACAGATAAGTTCTCCAAGCACAACAGCAGATGAGTTTCCTTTGCAGAAGCTCCTGAAAATGTTGTAATATTGCATTTTCTTACTTTCTACATAGGACTGTGCATCATTGTTCCCTTTGAATTTCTTGTGGGACTCTGAAAGCCATCTCCCTGCTCTGTGAAATACATACAGTAAGAGATCAATCGTGAACTCCCTCTTTAGAGCATATTTCCTCTTTGATTCAAATTCTGTCACCTTTCGTTTTACATCGTAGGCAACTTCTTGCAAGTAAGTTGGACTGTAGCCTCTTGTAGCTACAGGTTTGCTCATAATTGTATTAAGGGACTGTTGTTCAACATTGTCAATGAGGGATCTGATTTGCTGCTGTTCTTCACACTGAACATGCCCCTTAAGGTAATTTCTTACTTTTGTAGTTTTGTCTGAAAGAAATCCAAAGAATCTGTTAGCAGTAGTAGAACTTTTTCTCTCTCCTCTTGTGTCACAATCCATCTCATTTTCATGAAATTGTTGGCCTGTGTGACACAGATGGTGATGCTTGGTCAGAGACACATATTGAGCGTAATCACCAACCTCTGCTATGTTTTTGTATCTGCCACTGCTTTTGGATTCATTTATGAGAGCCCATTCAATACCAAGCTCCATGAGGACAGTTGATTGATCTTCTTCATAGTTGATGTCCTTAATAGGTTTTGTATTCTCAGTTAGTTCTCTAACCAAGCCACTCCAAATAGACATGAACTGCTTTTTAAGTTCCTCTTCATCTTTTGCCTTGTCCTTTAACCGATGAGCGAGCTCTTTGCTCTTTTGTAGCAGCTTGCTCTCAAACTCTGTCGTCTTATTATCAAGCTTTTTACAAGCTTTTTTCTGCTGGATGACTTCATCAAGTTTTCTTTTAACTCCTGTCACTTGTTCATCATGAAATTCTTTGATTTTGCTTTCAAATCTGCCTCGCCACTGAACCAACATTTCTTTGTCTCGGTCATCATCAAAGTATGTTGTCACTGCTTTTTTGATCTCATCATAGGTTTTGTTCGATTCTTGATTAAGGTGATTGAGCTCGACCGTGTCAAGATTTCCATTTTCAATTTTGGTATAAAGCCCGTTCTCAATGGTCAACATGTTGCTCCTCAGGGTCCAGGTCCAGTTCCCATACTGGACCTCAAGTTTTCTGTACACTGCAATTTCAAGTGTGTTTTTGAAACTAAAAACAAAGTGTTCATTCATCAGGGCATTCCACAGGTCCTGAATCTTGATTTTGAACTGCGAGAGAGGAATCCCCTCACACTCTGAAGCTTTTGACAGGATGATTTTCTTCAGCTCTTGGACACTCTGACTATAACCTGGATTTGGAGGAGCCATAGGTGGACTTCCCTCCCAAAGCTGGGCAAAGTATTTCACATCTTTCTGCACATCAAATGAAATTACGTCACTGAAGCACTTGGCATCACAAACCTCCTCTTTGGCTGCTAGCTGGGCCATATTGTCCAGTTTGTCTTGCAGTCGTCTTTTTCCATCCATGTTTTTCTCTGCAGCAGCAAGATCCGTGACATTTTGGTGAACAAACACACAACTTGGAGAAAGTTTAATTTTCTTCATCCTCATGAAAGCCTGAACAACAATCTGCAGAGCATCTTGCATCTCAGATGGATTCTCTCCGTAGATGTTGATCACTGTCATGTGTCCCAGACCAATAACAAATGTGGCCAGTTCATTGTCGTGATGAAGAGTGGTGTTACCTTCCAACTCATTAGCACGCAATCCTTCAGTGTCCACCACTAGCAAGTAGTCAAACTGAAAGTCTTTCTTGATCTCGTCTGATACTTCGACAAGCTGCATGAAGGCACCCTTGGTGCACCTGCCAGCACTCACTGCAAACTGTAGCCCAAACATGGCATTCAGCATTGTTGATTTTCCACTGCTTTGTACGCCTAACACTGACAAAACAAAGACTCTCTTGTCACCCAGTTTCTTGATGACTTCATCTAAAAGTCCAGATATCCATGTTAAAGGTACATGACCTGCATCCCCATCCATCAGCTCCATTGGTTTTCCTGAAATCATCAGCTCTGCAGCCAGCTCAGGGTATTTAGACCAGTCAGTCGGTCCCATTGTGGTTGGTCTCTGCAGAGATGCATGCGCTTCATAGATCTGTCCCATTTCTCTGAAGATGTGCTCCAAGCCAAAAGTAGCTGATTGTAGTTTTGCTGATATTTCATCAAGCTCAGTTTGCTTTCTTTTGTGTAGATCAGATTTGTCATGCTTCTTCTTCAAGTCCAAGACCTCAGCCCACTTTTTAAAGTAGGCTTGGAGAATTGAAGAGAGATCGTCTGTGGAGAGAGCATCTATTAAGATCTGAGTCCATTTCAAGAAATACTCTCTGTCTGTTGCTGACAAAGATGAAAGGCTTTCAATGAACAACTTAATTGGGTTACTACAGGAAAGAGTCAATTGATTTTGTCGTATTTCCATCAGTTTCTGTTGCTTTTTACATTTCTCATACTCAATGTTTCCTTTGAGATGATACAGTTCTTTGTTGACTTTGCACCATTCATGCCACAGTTTTCCTTGACAAGGGAGATATGTATCTTTGATCTTTGAAACATCCAACCCTTGAAGCAGGTCCACAATTTCCATTGCAGCAGATTTGCCTTTTTGGCAAACTTTGTCGTTTTCATCCACTTTGATTCCATGAACTTCAGCCATGGATTCCAGTTGGAAGGATTCATGTGGTCCAGACAAAATATTTACAATGATTTTTTTCAGTTCTTCAGAGACATCTGACTGGCTTCTGTCCTTTAAACCCATTTTGTACTTTCCCTTTTTCACCTGGACAGCACCACCATCGTTCTCAGCAATGAGAACAATGACAGGCTTTGGAGACTTGTAAAGGGCTGAGATAACTGCACTGTTTTTGTCACCTTGTTCAAGAGTTGGTACAAGTACAACATTGACTGAAGATTTGTCAGTCAGAATGTCACGCTGATTTACAATTGACAGAGCATCACCATGAAGATTACAGAAGGCAATGCATTCAGTGAAGGCATCACTGGGGTTTCCAGCAGGGAAGTACCAGGCAATCTCTGCCACACCATCCATCAGATGGCGAGTCTTGGTACTACCTTTGGAGTTTTTGTGGAAGAAGGTTTCGTGGCGATCGTTGATCAAAGTGTTTACCAGCTGAGATTTAGACGGAGATGGTGAACCCAGGCGGATAAATGACACCATGGGTGTCTCAGCTTTGCAGATGGGCATATTCTTCATGGTGACAATGTTTGAATCATCTTTCATTTCAGTTATGTTCCATGTTTTTCTTATTTGTCTGAATGTCCACAGAGGACAGACAATATCCATTGTTACTGGGTCAGGAACAAGCAAAGGTAAGGCGTACTGACATTGTGATAGCTTTGTAACCATGTTCTGCTTAAAAAAGCTGTCTGAGCAGTGATATACTGCCATTTGAACATCCATTGGATGAATGTGAGTCTTGAGTTTTGATTGATCAAAGTCTACATTGGTGGTGTAAAGAGCAGAGTCATCGTCATCTGTGTCATCACTGGCACTGTCTTCAACAGGGTTTGAGTGGCTAACCTCGAGACTGTCTTGTCTTACAGGAATATATCTGGCTCTGTGGTCTAACATCATCAACCTCTGAAGAAAAGTATGTGCTACATCTTTCTCAGATGTGTCCTGCTCCTGTTTCACAGGTGGACCTACTTTGAGAAAATCTGCTGGTGAAAATTTCTGTTGCTGTTTGCCTTGAAGATGAAGTCTGCCAAGCAGTGTTTTCATCGCTTCAGAAATCTTCACTGACAGCTGTAAAATAAGTAAATAAACATAATGTATGTAGAAAATGATAATGTCATACAACGTAAAGTAAATAGTGCTAAAAATTTAAATTGGAGTTTCTTACCTTATCTTTGTTCACACTCATATCCATATCTAAGGTACCTGCAGGACAACAATAAACCAGATAAACAAACTCATTGTTCTTATGTTCTTTGCTTAATTTTTTTATGTTGTTCTATCTTCCACTGTTTGGTGTCATTGTACAATCAATTAAAAAAATAATTTCACTAGCAAGGACCACATCATCAAAAAGATTTGTCTTAAAGATGGGTTAAAGAAAAACACAATTGATGCAAGACTTGAACTGCTTGTAGCTCGTCTGTTTTGACGAAAGCTTTGTTGGGAAGCTTCAAAGGTTTTCACTACAGCACCTGGGCACGATTAATCCCAAAAGATCCCCAGTTACTTGAGACTAGATTAGGCGGGGTAGAGATATTTAAAATCTGAGCGAAGATACGCTGAGGGGGACCAGTGGCCCATGATTTCTTTTGAGTGTTCTGAGATGCCTTTAATTGGCGACCATTGTTAGTGGCTTCAATGCTGAAGGTGTGACAGAAGTAAAGGGCGGGAGAAAAATGCCAGGCAAGGAGATAAAGGGGCATGATGATGACACCGCAATTGAGTAGCCACTTGCCAGACTCTAAGGTGAAAAGAATTAGTAATGGAGTGCCAGATTAGGCTGTGCATTAAATCATAAAAGGACAGGGCAGTAGGGGTCCTTTGTTGATTTGATCAACGACTGTAGTAGGTACGACTATTAAAGGGAAGATTTTGAAGAGCGAGGAGGAACCGAATTAGCATTTGCTTGCAAGAGTTATATTTGCAAATTGTCTGTAATAAATTCCATATTTCTAAAGATGACTTTATCAGGCTTGCATTGATACCCTTCAGGCCGGAAAAAAAACTTAACGTTTTACTATAATACCTCGGAGAAAATATTAAAATAATCTAAAAATATAGTTATTTTTTTATGTGGTGGGATTTTGGTTCTACTGTGCGATTAGAGACTTGACATTTGCAGGATGATGCTTATAATGTGTATACGGTTCTCAAACCATAATTAATTAATCTTACACGATGGGTTGTATAAAGACACTCAAAACCATTTAGATAAAGCTAAAAAAGGAACACTTGGTTTTCATAATGGATCAGGTCTCATTAACCTTTCAAATATTGTAAGCAAACCTTGTAACCACCCTGTTCAGCAGGATTGATGACCAGATAGGCATTAAAGAGTTGTTCCCCAGAATTGCTTATTTTTATTAATTTAACAGGAAAATTAAGAATTTGATTTAAAACCTATTAGTGTGTGTAATTTCTGACCATGAATCTAACACACTCTTGCGCTGAAATATCTACATGCTTTCAAAGATTTAAAATCAAAAGCGTTGATGTATTAATAATTGAAATGATGTCCGCATAATCTTTATGATGCAGTGTAGCTGTAATCTGTAAATGCCAATATTAAAACCTTACTTGTTTGATTTTGCTGAAACACTGATGTATTGATCCTTTCTTCTTTGTGGGATTCGTGGTCCAGATGTTCTTCCTGCCCTTTATTGTCATCACACGTCAGACCACTGTAGCAGTGTTGCGCATTTTCAGACACCATGGCGTCTATTTTTTCCAGCAGAGCCATTATCTCTCTTTCCTCCATCATACTTCTTTTACATGTGTGGTATCTTTTTTCAACAAAACTGCTGTTGGCTTTAAGGTCTGTCAGTGCACTTTCACATTTTTCATCTGACTCATGAGTCACAACTGTCATTACATAGGCCATTAAACTTTTCCCAAAAGCTCTTTCCAACCACTGCACCCCTGAATTGTAATGGCTGTTATGCAGGCCATTTGGTAACAGTAAGAGAAAGGCACAATTATCCTGATTTAATGGGGATTTATCAATGTCTTTTAGACCAAGCATGTTAATGACAGAGATATGCCGACCACACAAATCATACAGTTTGGTTGAAAACTGTTCCACATCTGTTTGCTCGTCATGGTCAATTAAGAGGTTTTTTGATCCAATCTCAATGGAATTTGTTTCACCAATTAACACTAGTGTGAGATCAGGCATCACTGAAACAAAATAAACACAGAGTAACATCACTATGTAACACTGCAGTAATCGCTGAAACTGCATTGTCAAAAGTTATACAGTTTGCAGAAATGCAATGACAGAATAAAAGGTAATAAACTAATTATCATATTAACATGATTCATTTTATTATTTCCTCACAGCTTTTGAAACTCAACTGTATGATATAATCTATACAATCTATGTAACTATACAATCAAATCTTGTTCCAAATATTACCTCTCTTATTGGCTGCAGATGGTACAGACTTTCCTCCTCCTGCTGCCTTATTATAGTTGTCTTCCTCCATCTTATCTGCTCTTCATCTTTACAGAGTCCTGCTGTAGGCCTATGAAAAAGTAATTGAGACAAGTAAACCATAAACCATTCCCGCAAACGCACATCACCATTAGAGGTGATTGAGCAAACTATTTGAGAAGATAAAAGCTAAATCACAGATAAAATTGTCTACAGCAACTTATAAGTAAAATGTCTTTATGTATAAACACAAATTTCAGGCACCAGGTGACAAGATATAATGGAAAATAAAGCATAAGGCTCTCAAGCAATCGGTACTGCTTTCAAATGTGTTCTCTCCTGTACAGTAGATCAACTTTTTCTCATTTAATGATATCCCAGCTGAGTCAACATACACATTCTCTTTTGTGTCCTTTGTTTGGGGAAGGAACCTCTTTAAAAAGGTAGCCTAGCCTACATGTGGCAACTATTCACGTAAATGATAAATTCATACATTTTAATTTATCCATAAACCCCTCGACTTTAATAGCCCATTTAGGCTTTGTGATGAAGCTGGATTTCTGCTCATTCAAAAAAATATATGTGGTCTCAGATTTTGAGAATAAAGTCAGAATATTTTGAGAAAAAAGTTGTAATACTACGAAGTTAAAGTCATGGCATTTCAGACAGATGAGGGCGGTCGTAGGAGTCTTATCCTGCCTGTTTGCCTGCTGTGTGTTCCGCTTTGAATAAAGCTCTTAAACGTCTCCCGGTCGTACTGCATTTGGGTCCACACCACACCCGTGACAGTACGATCTGGCCAAGACATGGATCCAGCATATGACACCTCGCCACAGGCCCGGTTCTTGTCCATCGAAGAGGCTAACCATAACTATTTAAATAAAATAAATAAAAAAATAAAATAAATAAAATCAAGTGATATTGGTAAAATATAGTAAACAAATATAAGATAAAATACCAAGACCAAATGAAAATGAAACAATAAAACGATGACATCACATAAAAGCCAATCTGTAAAAATGTGTTTTAAGAAGTGATTTAAAAGAGATTACTGATTCTGCAAGCCTTATCTCCTTCGGCAGGTCATTCCAAAGCCGAGGGGCCCTTATGGCAAAAGCACGGTCGCCTTTGGTTTTTAGTCTTGACTTTGGAACAGCCAGAAGGGCCCCACCTGAGGATCTAAGGCTGCGAGCTGGCTCATACGGGGTCAACATTTCTCCTATGTATGTCGGGGCCAGACCCAGACGTGCTTAAATAAAATTGGACCTAAAATAGAACCTTGCGGTACACCACAGGTAATGTTAGAAGTAGAAGATGAGTAATTACCTATGGTGACCGAGTGGGTTCTGTCAGTGAGGTAAGAATAAAACCAACTAAGTGCAGAGTCCTTGATGCCAACCCAGCTCTTAAGACGGCTGATCTACCGTGTCAAAGGCTGCACTTAGGTCCAAAAGGATTAAAATCGAGCTCTCCCCCCTGTCAGCTTCTAAAAGGAGGTCATTGGACACCTTGAGGAGGGCCGTTTCTGTACTGTGTAAAGCTCTAAAACCTGACTGAAACTTCTCAAACGCATCATTAAGACACATAAAAGCTAGAAGTTGGGTTGAAACAACTTTCTCTAAAACTTTTGATAAAAACGGAAATTTAGAAATAGGCCTGAAATTGTTAAGAACCGAGGGATCAAGATTCGGTTTCTTTAAAAGTGGTTGGACCTCAGCATGTTTAAGACTGGATGGAATAGTTCCTGTTGCTAACGAGCTATTAATAATCAATAAAATACTGGGCCCGACTGTGAGAAATTTAGTCGGTATAAAATCAAGGCTGCACGTGGTTGATTTCATATGGGATATGGTTTCTGCTAAAGAGGAAAGCGATACAGGATTAAAACTGCTAAAATAACTTAGAATATCCCTACTAACATGTAAAACACGGTCTGGGGGACAAATTTGTTGCCTAATGTCCTGTACTCTGTTTGCAAAGAAACTTAAAAACTGCTCACACAGCTCTTGTGAGGCATCAGTGAAATGACAGGGGGAGGGGGTGACCATTGAGTCAATTATTTTGAATAAAAGTCTTGGATTTGAGTGGTTTGCTGTAATTAAATTAGAGAAGAAGGAAGTTCTTGCTTCTTTAACTCTTTAAGTCTTTGGTGACCTCGTTTAGCCATGGCTGGGGTGTTGTATTCGACCTTTTGGTTTTCATGGGGGCAACAGAGTCCAGGAGAGTTAAAAACTCGGCAGCGGACAGGAGAGCTGTCCGTAACTGTTAGAGGATGTAGTAAAACCACATTAAATAAATGGCTGGTTTTGGAGTGGAGCTATGGGCCGGGGCCTTGGGCCTGGCTCCAGTGCGAATCCCTGGATCCTCTGGCGGTGACAGCGATGAAGTGGCGTCCAAGTCCAGTGCAGCAGTGGAGCTTGCTGCATCTGCTCCCAGCTCAGGTTCGGAGCCCCACCTTCAACCCCCCGACAAGGTGTCCTGGTTTTCCCAAATGAAAATATGGTCACCCTAGACAGCGATGAAGTGGCGTCCAAGTCCAGTGCAAGTGGAGCTTGCTGCATCTGCTCCCAGCTCAGGTTCGGAGGACTGGCTATACTCTTCGGCGGCAGGGCCCTCGGTAGCGGTAGACTGCCGGTGTGCAGAGAGGCCAGCCAGGGTAGAGTAGCCGCAGAGTCCGAGACCAGCTGAGACACTACGGAGGTTGACGGTCGGGTTGCCTGGACAGCAAGACTGGAGGATTGCATATATGAAATATGCTTTGCCTTGGCAGCCGCTACGGATACGAAGCTGTCGATCAGATGATCTCTTTTTCGGAATTGAGACTCCAGGCGGCGGATATCGTCCGATAATCAAGGATGAACTTATCTCCTTCGAGCTGCCCACCTCTTTGGACGGTCTGATCGAGGTGACCTCTCGACTGGACCGCCGCATCCAGGCCCGGCGGCTGGTGAGACGCCAGGGTCGTTCCAGCCACGGTTCATTCCCCGGCTTCATGCACGCCACAAACCCGCATCATCCGCCGACCATTCCGCCTCATCAGGAGACCGAACCCATGCAAGTGGGACGCACCAGACTCTCAACCGAGGAGCGTGACCGGCGCCGCAGGCACAACCTGTGCATGTACTGGGGTCAGGCTGGCCATTTTGTTCCGAACTGTCCGGTAAAAGCCCAGGCTCGCCAGTAGTTAAGGAGATGCTGGTGAGCCGAGCCGTTTCCCGACCCTCCTTCTGCCAGAGGCCCCTTTTCTACTCCAAGTTACTCCTACCCGGGGGTTCCCAGACTATCTACACCTTCCTGGACTCCGGAGCGGATGCGTCCATCATGGACGAGGGACTCGCTCTACAGCTGGGGATCGACCGGATACCTCTTCCTCGCTCGGTTCCTGCCAGTGCCCTCGACGGTCATCTCCTGGGGACCGTCACGCATCAAACCGTCCCAGTCCACATGCTTCTGTCCGGCAACCATCATGAGACCATCTCCTTCCACATCCTGCAGTCTCCCCGGATTCCACTCATCCTGGGGTATCCATGGTTACGTCGACACAACCCCCAAATTGACTGGGCTACGGGGGCTTTCCGAGGCTGGAGCTCTTCCTGCCACCTTGTTTGCCTGAAGCAAGCCGCCGCACCTCAAGTTCCTGCAGCCGTCAACTCCACGCCTGAACTACCGACCGAGTACCACAACTTCAAGGAGGCATTTAACAAATCCAAAGCTATGTCCCTGCCTCCTCACCGTCCATATGACTGCGCCATTGACCTCCATCCTGGCACTTTTCCTCCCAAGGGTGGTCTATTCTCCCTGTCCACACCTGAAAGGGAGGTGACGGATAAATATATAATTGACTCTCTCGCAGCTGGACTCATACGCCCCTCATCATCTCCTGCAGGGGCAGGGTTCTTCTTCGTGGGGGAGAAGGACAAGACCCTCAGACCATGCATAGACTATATATATATATATATATATATATATATGTAGCGGAGTAATTGATTCCACTTGCCATCACTGGCCATCAGTTTCTCACTGGGGGTGGTACGAGTGCCCTCTGCTGGGCCCCTGCAGCCTTGAGCGGTGCGCCCGTACGCTGTCTTCCAGGAGCTGTGAGGAAACACTGTTCCCGTGTCTGCTGTACGCTGTTCCCGTGTCTGCTGTACGCTGTTCCCATGAATAAACGGCTGGTTGGAGCCAAAACGGAATGTGTGTGCCAGAATAAATTACACAACGCAGAGAGAGAGTTCTAGACCGCTACATACACACACACATATACATATAAATATATATAATAAATATATATATATATATAGATAGTTTCCATTGGCTGTCATGTATGAAAAAAAATCTATTTCTATCTCAATCTTAGCATACACACAAAAACACAAACACATACTTTTCTGCATTCAGGTGAATTTTTTTATGCACCAGAATGTAAAGGAAACGACAAAATATAATGGAATGTAATGCAGCTATGGCTCCCAATCATTCTGGATTGCCTTCAGGTATTTATGTTATCAAACCTACATAGGCATAACTAACTTCATCCTCTTCTAAAATTGTCTTAAATTTGAGAAAGTAACCTCTTTGGATGTGTATGTGTCACCAATTCATAACAATGGTACATTAAATCATTTTAATGACATGTGCTTCATTTAGATTTCTGCTCGTTTAAAACTTTCTGCACATTCCTAACATCCCACACAGCTGTGGATTACTCATTGCTCTGCTGTTACAGTGAGAATAGAATGAGACCTGCTCATTCCTGAGGGTGGCAAGCCTTCTCATCAGATATACATCTCACCATCGTGTGGTAACACCAAGTGTTAACTTTTGCACCTCCGAATAAGTGCATCTCAAAGCTGTTCCCTGAGAAGACGAGAAAAAAAACAATATGAAACTGAAGTTGTTTGAAAAGCTCAATATTTGTTATATAAAGCGTACATGCTCAGATTTGACACATAAAAACATGATTAAGTTTTATACACACCGTTTGGTCTGTGTCTCCCTTCCGACGAAATGTGGGTTTGCAGGAAAACGTGTCGTCACCGACCTTTATATAGAGAGATCGGAACCGAAAGTGTTGAATTCTAGGTCTGCCCCTCACAAACCCATCCCTTCTGTTCCTAACAGTAAGGGAGCTCTGTTTCTCCTAAACCATGTGACTTAGAGGAAAAAGAAGATAGTCATTGAAGGTCACATTATATAAGCATTGCCCAACCCGCGCTGTTGACGCTGCAGAGCAACAGCTGCAACAGGTTTTTTTAAATTTATTATTAAAATATGCCATCTCCCAGGAGATCACAAGATATTTAACACATATAAGAAGAGGTTAGTCCAGAGGAGGACTGAGCCACTGATCCAGTCTTGAAGTTTTCGGTTTTGATTTAAACAGTTCCAGTTGACAGTTTTAAAGTAAAGCTTAAGACTGAAAGCTTGAGGCTTGATCATTTACTTTGCTCTCCTTTGGAAAGACCTTTGCTCTTAAGAAACTAAATTCTGCAACGGTGCAGTAAATGCACAACAGTAAGTGGCATCGTTAGTATTTAAGGCTCTTTTGATAACATTCAGCCACTTGCCAGTTGCCAGTTCTGTCGAGCATGCATTTAGATGTAGGCAGCTATGTTGGGTCCGGGGGTTGGCAGGATTTAAACAGAAATTTGAAGAGAGAGATTAAAATACACTCCATATAGATTTTTGGTAGATTATGTTATTTATGACTGATGCTGATAGGTGGATGTGTTTTTTGGCTTTCTTGCCCATGTGTCATCCAGGATGGGAAAATTGAAGGGGTTAGAAAAGAACCAATGACAAGGGAGGGGAGACTTTAAGGACTGGAGGGACAAAGACCAGCTCTGGCAGTTGATGACTGCTATAATGTCATTGAAAGACTATGGTATTATACACTGTATGTATGCTGCAAATTTCCCCGCTGTGGGACGACTTATTTTACCTCATCTTGCGTAAGATAACTTTATATTCAGTATCACAGATGTATTTGGGTTTGCATAAAGATGTAGAATGTATATATTTGATCTGCCCTCAAGCGTCAACAAAATACAAATGTGAGCACAAAAACAGTAACACTGAAAAAAGCTTGACTTCTAGTAAAAGGCCCCTTTGTAGCCTTGCACTTGCCTGACCCAGATTATCTGCCCAGGCTTGATGTTAACCATGACAAACATGCTTACATTTCCCCTTGGAAAGACTTAAAGTGGTGCTTGCCTCCATGAAAGGCAATATTTGTGAGTAAAATGACTTGATTGCATTGGAACATGCTTGGAAACTACTTTAGTCATCAAGAACTGGAAGATTCATGAAACTGGACTTAGAAGGGAAATAATATTCGACTGATTGGAATTTTAGAGTTTCCTTGCCCAATAGACTTTGTCACACAGTTAGAGAGACATGTTGAAGCTGGATGAGACATTTTCACTTGGCTAAACACCGTTCCCGTTTGAAAAAATGGGTCACTCACACTGCTGTGGTCTAAATGGCAGCTTGTTAGCCACGCTCTCCTCCACCCCATTCACCCCCAGTTAGTATCTTAACCCCAATAGGACCTTCTTATGAGCTCATCAGAAGTCATGCTCCACATCACATAAATCCAGATCTTTAGCCATTGCTCTTTAACCCTTCACAGCCACCTGTGTCTAGATTTTCTGGGGTATGAACCTTTACAGCTCCGGAAAAAGCCCATTAAAATAATGTTGTCATGATAGTATGTAATTGCCATCGTGACATGCCGTTAAAATGAAGAATTGCTCGTACCTGTGTTCTTATGCTGATCATTTAACTTTGAAAAAAAATGGTGCTGTCCATGGTCTCATGGACTGTCTATTTACACAATTTAACAACTGTTGGGGGTCTTTGATGTGGGTTTCGAAAGGTTGTTTATAAAAAAGCAGAAATTTCAAATCAGGCATTTTATTGCATCAGCTATAGTATTTAAGAACCAATTAAATTGATATAAGCTTGATAAGAAATCGTATAGCCTACATGTTACAGGTGTAGTGATCACTTTTACTAAAGAGGAACATCAGCTGTAATTTACAACTATCTTAGTTTTTATAACTCCACTATTCCCGAGTTCAGTATATTCATTGACAATGTACAGAAGATTTATTGTGGTAGTTATAAAACAGTCTTCAGTCATACATCTTTATTTATGTATAATACATTTTAATATGGATAATCATGATTATGTAGTGAGTGGTTATGTACAGTGCAAAAAAAAAGAAAGAAATACATTCAAAATTCATTGATCTCCAGTATAATCAGTCAGCTGTTCTGAGTATAATAATAATATGCAGGTGGGACAAACTTAAGTCACTTTTAAATCCTTGTTACTGATACAATTTAAAAAGTAATTATTAATAGTTTGTGTTAAAAATAATCCATTTTGTGATATCAATCTCAATCAGTGACTTGTATTTTTAGATTAGTTGAAATAATCTATAAAAGCATGGCAGCAACATAATGCAGAGAGAGGGTAAGGTCCAGGGTCAACATCAGCATCAGTACCATGATCTGGTTTCTGTCCTCCATGTAGATGCATGTGAGAAAAGGAAAAATGTTTCTATGAAGGAACAGAACAGAATACCAGACACCATTCAGCCTCTTTGACTCGGAGTGAACCTAAAACTCAGTTCCCTGGAGGGTTCCTATAGTTTATTGGATCAATAAAGTCACAGCACTTTTCAGAGATAGTCTCTCCATCTAGACTTTGATCTCTTCCTCCTCTTCAGAAAAGGCATGCGGTGTTTTGCGGCTTTGGGAAAATGCAGGAGAGGTGGTGTCATTGCTCACCCTGGTGTCCTTTGTGAAGGACCCTCCCCCATAATGACGAGACAGCACGTCAGCTGCCCTCTGGAACCTTTCTGCCTCAATTGCAGGCTCGGCTCTCTGAGGAGACCCAGTGCACTCGTCTGGTATTCTCGGTGACCTCCTCTCCTCCTCTTGCTCTGTCCAGTTCCTGCTACAAGAACGCCCCTCGTTCTTGCTGAATGACCCGCTGCCCATGGAGGGGTTTGGTGAAGTCGCCCCAGGGGTCTGCACAGGCGTTTCTGTTAGAGAGCTGTCATCCTCTTCATCCTCTTCCTCTTTCTCACCTGCTGCCTGGCAGTTATATGACATGTGAAGGCAGCTGGGGTTGTCAATCAAGCTCAGTACCTCAGTCATAAGGGATGGGCCAAGGTCTACAGTGAACGAGGTGAGGGAGTCTGAGCGTGTCAGTGTGATGCCACTGCTGTCTGGTAGAGATCCTTTCCGGACGTCTCCATCTTGAAACTGTCTGTCAAGGCGAGAGAGGCGGGGCAGAGTGACAAATCCAGACTGCAGACCTGCAAACAGTCAGAAGAAGAAAACACACTGAAGTCACTAAAATGATCTCAACTAAAAACAAAACACACAGAAAACATCTTGAAAACTTTCTTAACCTTGAGCAAAAAAATCGTGTAACTTTGCAAATTATTTGATGCAATCTAAAACTGAATTGACATTTTTTAAAACACAAATACCTTTGAGTTGGAAATCAGATAATGAAGACTCTATGGGCACATAGAGATTTGCCTTGAGGTTTAAGCTACATTCAGAATAATTTTATCTGTGTAAATCTAAAAAGTCCCCAAATCCCAAAAAACTCAACATACTGTGTCTGTGTGAGTGTTATTACGCCAAAACTGTTTATTGGGCAGCTCCAGGTGGGAAGACTGTTAAAAGGAGGTATTCTTTCAAACTGAAAAGAATGGAAAATCTACAACCTTCACTCATGTTTGGAACTGCATTTTCGCAAATTTGACCGTTACTGCAAATATCACACTTTCCTTTTGAACATACTGAATCGTATCATTTTTGAGCAGAGACATAATACATTCAAAAAAGGAAACTAATCAAGAGGAAATTAACTAAGTACACACAGTTAAATAGAACTATGTCCAGGGATTAAATCCTTTCACCACAGGGTGGCAGTATTTGACAACCCAGTAACTCAATGCTGAAACTTCCCTGCAAGGACAGAGTTTCTGTCTCCTTGCCAGACTAAATGTAACAGAGAGTAGAAAACAGGAGGACCTGTAAGCGAGGTATGGTGCCACTGAAAAGAGCGGAAAGGGAGAAGAACAAGAGGGACAGAGAAACGAATGTGAAGTAACTGGAATCTTGTCATGATGTTTCACGATGGGAGTCCATTTAAGACCCTGATGAAGGCCTAAAGCTGTAACATGTATGATAATAAAGTTGTTCTATATACTAAGTGTTGCTGGAGCTGTTGCCAAAAAGTAAAAATGATTGAAATGAAATGGTCACAAATGTGTTTTTACATTAACTACAAATGAAAAATAAGAATGACAAATGTGTGCGATTTGTGCATCATTTTAGGTACAAATGTGTATTTCAATCTATACACAAATGCCAAATGAACCCATGTACAATACATATACTTACTTTAATTTACAAATTTTCTTTGCAGCATCATGGTCTAAATTAAAGCTTTTCCTCTAATTTATACCCAATAGGTATACAGTATACCTTCCTTTGGAATACTCCTATTTGATTTTTCAATATTGATGAACTTTATTTTCAAGAAATAAAGAGCAGTGGATAATGACAAAATATGTGACAAACAACTGAGTGAATACAAAAAGATGGATGGAAATAATGATATGCAGGCAAACTGAGAAACGCTGATGACAAAAAGCACTCATCATCCTTCAGTTCACTGACTCTATGCCAGCTCCACATCACTCAGTTTGGGCAAATTCCTTATGAATTGGGTAAGTAATCTGGAGACAGAAGAGGGGATTTCCAGTCCAGGCTCTGAACACTGCTGCCTGATAAGCTTTGATTGGTTAGCAGATATAATGAATGGTGTGTTTATTCTGAGGCAGTGACACATGCACACAGAGACGACAGGTAAATGCCCACCAAGTATCTTTCCTTCTCCTAAACCAGCTGTGTGTGTTTTTGTGTTTATAGACCTAATTGTGTACAGGTGTTGCCTTGGTGATTCCAGATGACTCAGAAGAAGGCTGCATGTTTTCTGGTTGTCTTGAAAGAATGTGGGAGTGATGTTGAAAGGAGGGCAACCTCGCTCTCTCAGTTGGTGTGTTCACTGACATTTATAGTCCTGTTTGGACCAAGTCAGCTTAGCAGCTCTTTATGCTGTTTAGTCTGCTGGAGAGTGAAGAGTGAGAACTGAAACTGTAATGATGTATACACCACCATTTCCCCCCTAATTCATGGTAACTAATGAAGTGCTGGTCTACCATTCAGCTGCAGCCCATCGGTCATTGATCATTCAGACACAAATGCTCCATACGTGAGAGTGGTGTTCTGAGCTTCTTACTAATGATTATGATCTTACCAAATCTCATCTCTTTTTTTGCATAAAAAAAAATAACTTTTACATTAACATCCAGAAACCACTTGTTTGAATTGTTTCTCTGAAGCTTTTTATCTCGTTTGCAAATTCTACATATATAAGTGAGTTCAAATGTCGGTTTTGATCCCAAAAACAAATTGAGGAAAAACTGGACCTAACTTACACATTTGTTTTGTTCCATCTCCCTCCTGTCAATACTAATCATTGATATATACAGTCTTTAGCTGTTTCAAAGGAATTTTGTCTCATGCGATCTTGGTGTTAACACTTTGCTAGTAAATTATACTATAGAGTCAGTCTTGGTTTAGCTATATGCTCTTTATGATAATACAAGACAGATTTTGTATGCTGTCAAATTAAAAATTGTGTCCACACAAAAAAACTATCACAGAACCCTTTTACCTCATACTTAATTATTGGCACACACACACACACACACACACACACACACACACACACACACACACACACACACACACACACACACACACACACACACACACACACACACACACACACACACACACTGTGACACTCATAACACCATGGCCTATTGTCTACTTAATAAACCATTATACTTGAGTATGGTCCCTCTTTGCTTCACTTTCTGAGACCATTACTTTTTTCTAAACTCTCTTTTAGTGAAAATGATCTTGCTGCTCAAAGGCTTCCCGTAAACCTTGTCTCATGCAGGAAGGGATTATCTATAATATCTCACCATATGTGCAGAGTGAGTCATCTGTTGAGCTGATGGAGCTGGAGAATAGCACCCTCTGTAGGCCTCCATTAGGGGAGTCCACGTTCAGCTGGGGCAGGGAGATGGCATTCTTGATGATGGGCGAGACGTCTGGTGGTTGGGACGACAGGTCACGGGAGCCCCCCCGCGGTCTTGGCACAGAGGTTTTCCGCACATGCCGAAAGGTGCGTGTGAAAAACCCTGTTGTCCTGGAGCTGTTTGCCGAGTCCGGACTGCCTGGCTCCCTGACGCCCCCGTAGTTGCTTAGGAAGGAAGTGTCCCCAAACACTTCCCCGCCACGGCCAACGTGCATAGTATGTCGGAAGTCGCCCAGCGGCGGACTGATCATGTCCACAGAGAGTTCACTCTTGAAACGGCGTTTCCCCTGAGAGCCAGACACAAGGCCTTTAATCCCTGGCAGTTTTCCCAGACTCATGGTGGCAGAAAGTTGTGTAATTTCCCTTTACTTTGATTGAGAGTGTCTGAGCTCTGACCACATGTCAGTGAAGTTTAAGTTTCAGTTCAGAGTCCACTGTAAAACCAGAAAGGGAA
This sequence comes from Anoplopoma fimbria, assembly GCF_027596085.1. Classification (NCBI taxonomy): domain Eukaryota; kingdom Metazoa; phylum Chordata; class Actinopteri; order Perciformes; family Anoplopomatidae; genus Anoplopoma; species Anoplopoma fimbria. The sequence goes on along the minus strand of NC_072459.1, from coordinate 23,474,620 downwards.
AAAAGAAATTAAATGTGAGGACAGTGAGACCAGAAAACACAAATATGTGGTTGCTCAGTCGGCAGAGAATGTGTGTATAATCCATTCTCCACACGGCCAGAGCCAACTATTCATCCACTGAGGGCCTACGGTTTCCCTTTCGGATCGACAATGAACGATGCCAGTCTCTCTCCCTCTTAAGCACAGCTAGTACTGCACATGGCCAAACCCTCACCTCACTTCAACTGCACAGCAGATGACAAAATAACACAGAAGATGAATGACAAGACCAAAGTTTGTTTCCTCTGGTTACCACAGTTCATGTGGTTGGAGAATTTGGGACTGGCTGGCCTCTTCTTCAGATTTGGTTTAGCGATGACAGTTAAGAAACACAGAATCCAGCCACAACTGCAAATAAATGGAGACGTGATTTCAGCCAAACATCTCAGCTGGTTTGTGAGATAATAGTAATGAAATAGACTGATGTTGTACACTGTGTCCACTTCATTTTATGTCTTTTAGGATTTGGAGAACTGTCTTGTTGTCAGTCTCAACTTACATCTTACTCGCAACACTAAGAGGATCAACTCACCAGGAAGCCTTGTTTAACCAAAGTGACACTGGACAACATCGTGCACCAGCATACAAATATAAATTACTCTTTATAGGCCCATTTCCAACAGAATGTTGCTTCCCTTCTCACTATTATTTAGGTTTCAGATTATCCTACAAGGTATAGTAAATAAATGTATGTCTGAGGTGTTACTCTGTAATCCTGCACTTTTGAAGAAAAAGCCAGCCAAATGTCAACACCGCAGTATCACCACTCGGTAGCTTACTGGCAGCGAGTCCTTTTTCCATGTGTCTTCAATACATCTCAACTTTTGGGAGGATCTTGTGTGTCTCAAGTCCAGACAGAGAGAGCTTGGAGTCCACTGCCATGCACCGTCGCTCCCACTAAAGACGTTTATCCATGTGTGGCACCAAACTGTCCATGTGACATCCTTTCAGCAGGCCTGTCTCCCCGCTTCTTTGTTTGTCCTCCGTTCCCCTGGTCCCTCAGCACCCGCGACGTCAGACCTTTGAGCGGCAATGCAAACAATCAGAGCAAATGAAAAAGAAGGGTGATGATTTCTAGAAAAGGGTAATAAATTTAGAGTGCCGTAATCCAGTGACTGTTTTGCCTGCAGCACTCAGGAGGAAAAAATAAGGCTCATCCAGGATTGTCCATGCACTGGATTAGCTGCTAATCCCTTCTGTCTTCCCTCCTTCTTTGACTCCCTCACTTGCTCTCTGCCTTCTTCAATCCACTTAGTTCCCCGATGGTTTCCAGTTAGGGGTCTTCTGGGTTTTCATTCAGTTCACTTAGGGCCAGCTGGAAGAACAGACAGAGAGAAAAGGAGAGAAATGTCAGTGTGATGAAAGACTACAGCAGAAGCGTTCAGGCGCACATAAATGTATCAGGCAACTAAAACTTTGGATTGACTAATGCGTGCTGGGAATGTAATTATCTCTCTCGGTTGCATGAGGAGTCAGCAGGTTCCTAAGAATTTGTCCAGGGACTGAACTTGACAAATAAATGCAGAGTAGTCTTTTGTGTACTTTCTATGTCTGACTCATATGATAAATATTAATTTCAAAACAAGCACTTTCCATTAATCTCCTGAGTGAACAGTGCCTTTTTTTTTATCATTATACAGTTTACATTTCTATTTACTCTAGCACTGACGCAATAAAGCGATTAGTCAATCAAAAGAAAATATTTAACTATTTTGATAATCAATTTTTCTATCTTTAGAGAACAAATTCTAAAAAAAATGTATAATCTGGTTTTGGACTAATTGTTGAATAGAAAATGCTATTTAAAGACCATGTCATTTTTCACTATGTCATGATGTTTTATAGACTACCTAATGAATCAATTAAAATATCAGACTAAATGGCCATGAAACAAATCCCTATTTGGTGTACATTCTAAAGTATGGATCTTCCAAATGTGATATTTATTTTAATCCAATTCTTTATATTACATTTTACAAATGAAAATGAATTAATATTAAAATGAAAACAAATCACATGTGATGTGACATAAAAACAAGAGTCTCATGTCTGCACATGTTCAACCACACTGAGCTGTATCTATGTCAGGTCTATCTAACAGATTTATACACAATATAAAAAACAGAAATCCACTACTCCAAATACAGAAATGTATTCTAAGCAGCCTTTCTGTCTTTCCTGGATACATTCTGAGCACCTTCTTCCTGTCTGCTGCAGAAATGACTCCAGGGCAAGGCAAGCACTGCTAAACTACAAACATGTGTCCGTGTTGGATTAATGACGCAGGAGTTACTAGCTGAACTACTGCCAGGCCAGTCTGCCGAGGTGATGGTGCCACTCTAACTGGGTACTGTCCTGGGCTCAGATTACCTTCCCTTAATCTTCAACTAATCCCAGTTTTTCAAACGGTACAAGTGTTCAGGGGTGGCCATCCCAGGGATCATTCACTGTCTGTCAGTTAGAAATAGGAAAGGAGGGAATAAATGGTTGTATTGCCAGACCGCTTCTGATCCTTCAGCTCAGTAACATTTAGCTTAAGGGAGTGATTAGTGCCTGTTGGGCTCGGGGGGAAGGTGAGAGGCAGATAAACATTAGCGAAGGAGACAAACCTCCACTGCCACTGTCAACACAGAGTTTGGAAAAAAATCAAATCATATCAGAAATGTTAGCTCCCAGATTGATGTATACCTTTAAATAAAAAGTCCATTCCTAAATCCATTAATACATTTTTTTCTCTATCGTCTGTCATAATTCACAGCTTTTCATGGTGTAATTAACTTGTTTTCTCCTGCCTTTATAGCTGCCAATTTATTTTACCGCCATATAAGCCTTTTATATGGTTTTCCGTCTTTCCTTACGGCTTTGTGAGCAGTTGACGCAGCTCAACACAGATCTCTTCATGTACGATTAAGTGTAAATGCCAGCGCAGAAGTTCACTCCGGGGACTTCATTCAGAAAATTGGCCTCATTAAGGATACACAGAAAGACGTTTAGATCTGCTGAACATGTTATTTATCCGTAAATTGAATCGTTTGCGTAAACTGCTTGACTGATTGCAGTAGTGAAGTAAAATGGGAACAGCTTGCAATGGGGAGAGCAGAACGGACACCATCTATTATGGCCATCAAATAAAGGATCCGAGGTCGCTGATGAGAAACACATTTTATCCTCATGTCTTTATGTGTTTTTTTCCTTTTTTGTTTTTTACCAGACTTCTATTTTCAGCTCTCAATCTTCAGTCTTTTATCTCTCTGTTTTTCTCTCTGTCACAAACACACACATACACACACCATCATGTTCCCTTCTCTGTCACTCTCCTTGTTGCAGGCAGATTTTATGTGTTAGTCAAACATCTGGTACCACAGAGCCACAAATTGCAGAACCATTGACATTTGACGGGCCGTTCAATCACAGTGGCTCAGAGTGAGACACATCTGTGTGCTAGTACATGGACTTGCACACAAACAAAGGGCTGTGTCGCAGTGGGTCACCTCTAAGGTTGCTTCCTCTACCGGACCGGAGAGCCTTTTACAGCACGGAACCAGCAAACTGTGGTTGAGGTCAGTACACCCTGACCATTACGTATGACTCCAAAATACAACATGCACTCACTCAGTTTACAAGGATCTGCTGCTGCGACGTGGCAAAACACTGGAAACCCTGCCAGGTCTTTATGGTGAGGGTGTGTGTGTCTCTGCACTACTTACAGTCAAGTGACTATCTGACTGCAATGACAGCTAACTGTCATGAATAATGATATCTGATCGTGATGTGTGATAAGCGTGTCACTATTGGTTCGAGACATTGTCTGACAGTTTCAGACTGTGAGCACATATACGTGTTTCATATCTGAGAACTGTAACTTGTAAATTAACTTCCTGTTCACTCCCTCTCACACTTTTCTTAATGCATTACAGAGTCAACAACATAGCTCACAAGACAAAGCATTTGAGATAAGAATTCACTGCACATTTGAACTTTTGAACTATCAGTGATTCCTTTTTCATTACAAAGAAAACATTACTAAACAACAGCAGGCTAAGCAACCAATTCAATCTTTATGGTCATGTTGAATCCTTGTCATGAATTCTTTATTTTTAATGTACGGGACTTTTGTCAATAGAAGGCAGAAATGAGGCAAAGTAACAGTGAAGTAGAAACACAACTCACTCCATTTCAATAGACATGCTGAACAAAGAGCATAAGGAAATATTGCCTCTCCAAACTTCAACCTGGCAAACAAAAACAGAGAGGCCCAGTTAAAGTGGTCGTTTAAAGCAGCGCTCAATCTAAGTCTTGTTTGTAAAGTCTGTGTGGGTGATGCCCATTTACATCTTTATCATTTTTTATTTTGTCCTTTTTTGGTAAAGAAAAAGGCATGATCGCCACCTCTTGAAAAAATAGGTCCAGCTGTCTTCATTCTGTCACATCACAACCAGGTAACAGTTATCCATATTTGAAATCACCAAGCAAACCCATTATTATAAACATATACTTATATGTTTTGGTCCTTGTTTGCTGCTGCAGTGTCCACTGGGGACCTACGCTGCTGCAAGGACAGATAGAGTGTCCAGATGATTGAATGGATGAGGGACAGTCTCTCGAACCATGAGGCCTCCCTGACAGGCGGCCAGTCCACTGATCTGAGATCTGGCATGCTCCTAAGACAGTTGTTCTGTAGTTCCAGTGGAGGAGCAAAGTGGCCAATTGATTTTGACTTCTCACACCAAACTTCTCACTAGTTAGAACACAGCTGCAGTCCATGTTACTAACACTGTTTGAAGTTCAGAGAGATAATAATAGAGAGCTTTCATTTGACATTTAAATAGCAAGTTCTATTGAAATGTGACCTAAAAATACAAATCACCACCGAACTAATGGGAAGTAATGCTGCAGAAGAGGACGTACAGATTATGGCATAATGTAAGAGCACATGAAAAAGGACTTCTTACTAACTGTCGAAACATTGAAAAACACTGTAATGCAGTTTTTTCCTCTCGACATATTTTACTGCATAATGATGCACTGATGCACCTTTATTCTGGACACCGATCACTTTTATGGATGTTATTTAAAGTTGACAAATGCTGCTATTTGGCATTCAGGCAAGATTTCCACACATATAGAGTGATCAAGTACTTCTGAACCGTTTAGACGCCCGAGAGAAACACGGAATCACTATGTAACCAGGTGATCTTATAAAGGAGCGAGACATCTGACTGCTCTTCTTTTACGCAAAGAAAATGCAAATGTGTTTTTATAGAACGCCAACAAAACTGGATTAGATGTTGACTGTGTAGTATCTTACTGCTGTACTCGTCATGCAACATACATCAAACCAAGTTCTTTACAAACTTTTCAGAATAGTCTTACCTTAAAATGAAGTAGTCCCTTCGAAAAGACACAAAGTCATCCTCCCTGGTTTGCGGTCCGCTTGGACATGAACTTTGCAGCGATGCAGCGATGCAGCGACTCTGGGCTGCTGATGAAGTGGAGTGGAAGGAGATGGAGAGGAAGAGGAGGAGAGGGAGGAGGTTGCTGGACTCGAAGAGTGAATGAAACGAAGCCCTACAGCTCTAATGCTGAAAGTGAATGGTTGAAGTGAACGCCTGAAGTGTCTAGTGTGTGTCTGTGTGTGTGTTCCATCTTTTTAAGTATTGACTGTTGAAGTTAGTCTTTTCAAGTCTGTGGAACACACAAGGTCATGACCCTCAACCAGCATATAGCAGAACATGTCAACTTTGAATTTGAGCAAACTATGAAAACAAAGAAGAGGGAAAATATAAAGAATAGGACAACAGAAATATAACATGTTACCCTGAGGTCATCTAAGGAGCCAATGTGACAAAGAAAAGACACTCACATTCTCATGTGAGACTGAAGGCTGCAATAATAAACCACTGTGACTCCTCCCACACTGTCCAGGGTGTGCTTAAGCTTCTGGCTAAATATGGGAATATGTGCACAATGTTTTGAATATCTTTGGCTTATTTGTGTGTGTTGTGTGTGTGTGTGTGTGTGTGTGTGTGTGTGTGTGTGTGTGTGTGTGTGTGTGTGTGTGTGTGTGTGTGTGTGTGTGTGTGTGTGTGACGAGCCTCCTGATGCTTGGACTCATCAGGTCTTAACCTTGGTTCCTCTCAGTCTGCCATTGCCTTGGACAGATGTTTAACATGTCAACACTTTAATCTAATATAGGCTGCAATCACTTGGACATTTAATAAAAAACATGAGATGTGCAGCAAACACAATGAAACACACACACACACACACACACACACACACACACACACACACACACACACACACACACACACACACACACACACACACAGTTGTCATTTCTGACCTTTTTTCAGCCCTGTAAACATGATCTCTTAAGAGTTCCCATGGGTGTTACCAACCTTTCTTCTTTATGTGACCCCTCTTCACCTCACTCTTTACAAAAATCACTCATCACCAACTTTCAATTGGGCGTGCAACAATAGGCTGCATGTTTTTACAGCAGAGTAAGACAGCCATATTTTAAAGGGTCCATTTACCATTTGATGTGATTGTTGCATTTTTCCCAGTTTGACATGCATGTTGTCAGTGTAGGCTACTTCTGCGTATGCTGATCTAAAACAGAAATACAAGCACAGACGCACAGACTGGCATCACCACAGTATCAAGACATCCAACTAAGGCACTTATAGCAAACAAAAGGACAGATATTGTAGTGATTTGTCCAAATTGTAATACAGTGTCCTCACTGAAATAAGTGACAGCAACATAAAAAAATATATATGTTCTTGTGATTTCATCATCTCCTTGCAGTAAGTTCCAGGTATTGAGGCACATATGTGCTTTTACTGATACCTCATGGTGAAAGGGTTAGTGATGAAACTATTGCATCCTGAGAAATACAAATAAAAAATTGTCAAGAGATTACTATGGTGGAAAAACAGCCGCGGCTGATTTGACAGAGGAATGACATAAAAGAGAAGCAGGAGCAGGGGGAACACAGGAGAGGAGGCTGAGGACAATCAATTCTAAGCAAGGGGAAAGGGGAGGTTTAGTGGAGAGGATGTAAAGGGTGATGGGCCTTGACAACAGACATGAGAAATGGAGGGATCATCTTCGTTGTAAATCTGGGAGGGTGAGCAGCTCTTGTTGACAACAGCTGCAAAGTATCAGAGGCTCTCTGACGACCAGTGAATGTGAAGGTGAGGAAAAGAAAACCAGAGGGCAGAAGTAGTGATGAAAAAAGGAGAGATCAATGACAGGAAAGTCAACACCGTAAACTTACAAAATCATGTTGAAAATGTTGTCTTTGGAAAGAATTGTGTGAACTTGTATTAAATCAGTATTGTACATCAAAGTTATAGTAGGAATGCATAGAAGTGACAGAGAGAAATAACAGAGAAATGTTATCCAACCTGGAAAAAACAGGCAGGAGCATGAAGCTCATGGGCATTAAAGGAGGAAAGAGAAGGAGGTGGAGAGGAAGGAGTGCTCGTCAAACAGGATGAGAATTCTCTAAGACAGAAAAAAAGATGCAAATCAGCAAGGCAGCCAAGAACCTTTGACTGTTTTCAGACACTGAAACTCATTTGGTGTTCAACAGCTCACTATTATTACTGTCACTCAGACCATATAGGTTCATCCAATAAAAGCACATCCAAACAAGTCAGGTATGAATTAGTGTAAAGCCGGTTCCACTTCACCCAGAGCATTACTCTTCATGGTGGGTCTTCTCAGTCTGGATGTTTTTAGGTTTTTAGAATCTGACTTCTGCTCTGGAGGACAGATCCAGATTAGACTCCTGTTCTCATAAAACCCAGATGTGCATTTGGAGAACACGGTGCCCGGTGGAAAGGGCAACTGTCCAGTTGAAGTGGGGGGAGAGGGAGAGTGGAATGATGAGCTTGATATATGGAGGGGTACATGAAAGGAGTCGACCACTGAGTCTTTGTTTGGACTGCGCTCCTGTTTCCGTGGATTCTGACTGGCCAGGAAGCTGAGTGTTGGCCCACAGACAATAGAGTATTGTAATGTCAGCCCCTCAGTGCTTTCTAGACTACAATAATAAAAACAGGCATGGACACACAGACACATACGGAAACACTTAGTTCTGACTGTCATTGAACAGGGACTGTAGAAAACTGGTTCACATTTAGGAGTCTGATGTTTTTTTATAAAAAGGTCCAGAAAAAGAACATGGCATCTTGTTGACTATTTCTTAGGGAAAATAAATAACGGAAACAAAGAATACTGCAACAAAAATCTATCAATTGGCAATCAAATACTCACCCAAACCATCCAGAGGAACATCTCAAATCATGCAACAATATCTACTTCCCAGCTATTGATGTTGACTTTGTTCTAGAACGCTCAATACTTTCTGGTGATGCAAAGATTCTTTGGAACATGCTGACCACATGGAACACATGGAACAATGCATGTTTGATATGTCAATGATGTGAATCCTAGATACTAGAAATGGTAGTATATTTAAGGTCCATCTTTGTATTTTAGTGGTCCAATTCTGAGTAAAAAAAAAAATAAATCAATATAGCCTGTTCAAAAATTCCCAAATAACAATAAAAAGTTGTGCCATGGCATAAACACTACTTTCTGATAACAACCCCACATTGTATTTCAACACATCATATATATTCAAACATTACAGTTGTTGGACCTCTCAGCCATTTATAAGTGTTCAAAATCAAAATGTGTTATTCGGTTAATGAATGAGGTAATGAGGTGATGATTTTTGATGCAGCACTGATAGCTCAGATTACATGGCATTTTACCTTGAAACCTCTCAGTCCTCAGTCTGAATTTTAACCTTGCTACGACTGATGATGTACATACTGTGTAGGTTTCAGTTTTGCTCCTAATACTCATATTTGAGCAGAGGCTGTTAAGTGTCAACAGCCGACAGAGCTGCATGGCGGTATTCAGGGGCTAATAAATTGTTTATTTTTCTTATTTTAAGCTACTACTGTTTGTAGTATTAGTTTCTGTCTTAAGACCTATAATAAATAACACATCTGACCATCTGAAAAAGAAAATATCATGTTATGGTGGTGTAATTGATAAGTGGTGGTGATACAGGTCAAGCCAGTAGAGTCTATAGTGGTTTTAAGGTGGTCCTATAATGACTACCTTAAAAGCAGATCCCAGTGGGAAACAGTGAATTCAGAAGCTGGGAAAATTCGGTAGTTTTGACAAAGTCACAGTGACTCAGAAAGGGTTAATCCGTCGTCCCTGTATGTCTGCCTGACAGAGGGAGACAGATGATGATGTCTAGGAGAGCTGGTGAGCATTGAAACCAGCCATTGTACTTCCAGACATGCTGTATTCATAGTTAGAACATGCACACAGATGCCGATGGAGCTGGACATGGAAACAGACACCAAACATTGTCAGGGGGTTATTAGGAAACGTAATGGCTTCCTGTTATACTAATGAATAACTTGCATCTCCAAATTCCTGCTGTAAAATATTTTGTTGATATCCAAGTTCATTGGATGACCCTAAAAATATATCATGTTTGTGAGAGTACAGACGCAAACATTGTTGTGTTGAGCTTGAAATGGAGTCTTACCACACAACCACTCTCTTACTTTATTGTTATCATTCCCAAGAGGAGGGGTGTTTGTTTTCTTGATGCCAGTTTAAAAAGGGAAAGCCAGAGATGTCGATTTAGACATCAGCCACAAATAGAAGCAGGAACAGTACATACAATTCCAATACAGTACATGCACTGAAATGTACACACATAAATACCCAGGCAGACATGTGGATTTTTGATGCCAAAAGTGTTACTTACTTACTGTGACTGCTTTATATGTAACACTGGCAACATTGAGCATGTGGTTAGCAGTAGTTTTTTAAGCCTGTATGTGTATCTGGAAATTGATGTGCAGCGGTTGGTAAAGCTGTTCATTGTCTGCAGTGGTGGAGCTCAGATTTAGACAGCAATGTAACACCCTGTAATTCAAACGTCTCAACTCAAACCTCACTGCTCTGGAAGGAGAGTGACAGGAAGGGGAGCGGGCCGGGGCGTCTTTTTTTTTTTACTGGCACTGCAAAGTCATGCCTGTGTCTGCAAGTATGTAAAAGAGTAGAGTCAAGAAACAGGCATACAAACGTTACACTATGGGTGTCTTCGTATGGGGAAACAGGTTTTTAAGCTGAGCTGAGATTAAAATGCCTTTTTGTAGTCCTACATTAGACATTTATGGTTTATAGTTTTACGTCACACAGCTCTTTAAAGCAGTATCTGGTTGAATACTGAGAGGTCTGATTTGTATCACGATGGATCAGCCACATCTTCTCCATATGAGGTTTCTTTGTCAGCCTGCATGATTTCGGAAAATATTTCACACAGCAGGTCATGAAAATTGTATCTTTTAATTAAAGTTTTTCAAGTTCATCCCGTGATAAATAAGAGAGCACTCTGGTTTTAATGTTATAATATTTTTGTCCCACTCATTGTTTGTCTAAGCTTCTTGTTTGCTTCAACAAGAATTCCTTCCTTCACTCTGACCCTTTGCTGTATTGATGTTGATTCCATGTTAAACAGGAAATTGCAGGGTATTACTCTGGGATATTTACAAGATTCATTTTCTTGGTCAAGGCAAATTTATCAGCACAGCACCCTTAGAAATATAGCTTCCTCTTTACAAGTGGAGAGTGCAGAGACACGTGTGTATTTCATTGGTGCCTGATATTCATTTGGCAATCTTTTAATTTTTCAGTCTTTAGTACCATCAGCCTGATCAATGGAGAGCTACTGCCACAGTATCAGCCTACAGAGGAAACATAAATCACAATCACAAGTTTTAAATCTGTCTCAACAACTCATGCTCCCATACCTCTCTTTCTCTGCCTCTGTTTTCAAAAAAAGTCAGAAAAGACACATTCTTCCCAGACACAAAGGGGCGATTCTGTGCTGCCGCCAGGCTTGAGTCATAGATGGAGCCATGGGGGTTCAGCGGCTGGGTGAACAGCCGGGCCTGTTGTGTGCCGGGAAGGACAAGTGTGGAACAAACATAGAAATGAAACCTACAGACACTGGTGCTGTTCAAGCATTTTGGCCTTCATTGTTGAATAGTTATAGATTAAAATAGATTTCAATTAATTCTGATGTCTGATTTCATCCTGTGCTGTATCTTTTTCTATGCTGAGAAGCCATCACTCCGTCTAACGTGCATGTCACACAGATACATAGAGCAAATATAAGAAACTTGCTTATTCCACAAGGTGCGGCCGTGATGGTTTTCACTTCCACCCAGCTCCTGATGGCGTGAAGCTTAAACCAACAGCTGCGCACTCACTTGCTGTCTGGAGAGATAATATATATATACATAAAGAGCTACAGATTAAAGCGTTCACTGCACTTTAGGGAATTCTGTACGGCCCATTTCTGTGTTACTGAACTGTCACAAAAACACACATTCCAGCATTAGCAAACTGTGGGGTCCAGTGCTGCCGTCAATGGCTCCTCTGTGCCGCCGTCACCTCAGAGACAACAGGAATGCTCATCCACTGCAGCCCTCCCTCCCTCTCCTCACCAAGGCCTGGACTGAACTGCTGGAGGATGGATGGGTCTGTCCGAGGAAGAGGTAGAGTGTAAATGACAAATAGTGAAGCAAAGAAAGGGAGACGAAATGGAAGAAGAGCACAGAAAGAAGGGTACAGAAAGAAAGACAGACAGAGAGGAGGAGAGGAGAGAGGTTGTGAGTTGTGAGTCATAATCAACAAGGAGAGGCAATCTGTGATGATACAGCACAAGTGAGGTTCAAAACAAAAGGAGAAAGTAGAGTTATTTATATAACCTTCTCTATTTCCTGTTTGTTCATTATCACTTTCAAAATCAATTACCTGATAAACAGATTTTACCAACTCATACCATGTCCCTGCATACTGTTAAGATATTATAAAGTATACACGGCTCGACTACTTCTGTAAGTCTTTGAGGTATGTAACAACAGATCCTTCAGTGAGTGCATAACATGAATGGGTATCATATTTGCTATTATTGTGCAGCTTACCACACAGAGAGCTGCAGGGATGATGTATTTTTGTAGGCCAACCCAAAAGTTAGCATCGGACTGGTTGTTTCCACAAAAAGCCAATGAGGTTATTCCACTGAATTTTGGATTATTGCAGAAAATAAACTCTGCGGCAAACAGAAGTGTATGATGCTTAAACGTTTTTTGTTCAGCAAGATAATCTTCACAAATAAACACCACTTTATGATTTTTGAAGCTTAAATACAATCGCTAGAAGTAAAAAGCTATTGTTGCATGACTTCATGTTACCACCAAGTAGCTAAAGGCGGACTAGGGCTCAGCGTGATGACATTTCTCATATAGCCACTTGTTGTATTTACTGACACATTTTATATCGTGGAACAAAACGTTGAAATATTTTAGGTTTGTGCTAACCACAAACCTTATTCAAGGCATCTAACTTAAAACCAATTAAAATATATATTGACTTGGAGACAAGGGAACCTGAAATACAAAAATGCTGTCTCATTTCTGGGTTTTAGGACTCATTCCTGCAGCACTCTATTCCGAGTGTGACCAAGGCCTGATGCAAAGTCTGTATTTATTTCTGCACAAGTGTGTAGTTTATTCAGAAGACATTTGTAGAGAGAACATCCTCACATGTAATCTTCCTGTAGTGTATATAAGTACATAATATCTTTGTCTTTGAATGAGCCCGCATTCTCTCAGCAGCAGTACTGAGACCCCAAACAGGAGGCATGTTTGTATTGGGGAGGCCCAGGGATGGAGAGTGGGCTGACATTTCCTGTCCACATGCCAAGAAAAAGACACATTCTTCTGCTGGGCACTCTGCATGTCCTGTCTGCCTTCATAGTGTACTGCAAGACACTTTTCACACCACACCCTACGTCCGGTCCCGTCCCACACACAAGAGTTACCCAGCTGCCTTGGAAAAGGAGAAGGAGAAGTAAGGAAATGGTAGTGTATCATTTAAAATCTTTCATATAACCTATATTTATGTATATTTTTACAAACCAAGGATTTATTTAATGCCCATCTAAAATGTACTTCCGACACAAAATCACTTCTTCTTCTCATTTAATGCTCATTTAAAGTCTTTCACTTGCTGTTGAATGATTTGGAGCATAACCTGTAATTATCTTTTTTTTGCCTCTACTCTTTTTAAGCTTTGCTTCACTTCAACTTACCTGGTAGTACTGCACCTCAAACAATAGTAAGAGAGTCAGCTGTCCTACTTATGATACTCTTTACAGTCATTATTTGGAACGTGCTATCACAACCATAGGTCTACACGCCAATACAACTATAAACACATGTATTGATGAGACACTCTATGTCATTGTGTCTAAATGTATCAGATCAGCAGGTTTCCCTTGAAAACGCGGGTGACTAATCTGCTCTCCTTCAGGACACAAGGTGTTCCAACACCAAGCTCTCTCTCCTGTGCACTTATGAGGTGGAAAGCTGTTCCTTGTAACTGAGTGACTGCTACTGAGTGACTCACAGTGTTAATGACTCACCTTCTTTTTAAATCGTGTTTCTGAGTCAAGCCTTCATGATAAAGCTCACAATTCAAGAAACATACCTGAGAATATTGTGCAAAATACCTATCACTGCATTAATGTGCTTATTAGGGACAACTTTGAGTGGACAATCAGTGGTCGAAAGCGCCACCTAGTGCCAAATGACTGCTACACCTCAGACTTCACTCCACTGTGAAATGTGTTTACAGAGGAAATCCGCTGTGATTTGGTGATATGAGTGTTTGTTTTTCTCGCTATTCTTGGCTTCCGATTGGCTGGCTGGGGCTTACCGAGGGTGGAGGAGCTGAGTGTGCCAAGGTGTGCGTAAAGGAGTACCTGTGAGTAAAGTACCTGTGAGTAAAGGAGTACCTGTGAGTAAAGGAGTACCTGTGAGTAAAGGAGTACCTGTGAGTAAAGGAGTACCTGTGAGTAAAGGAGTACCTGTGAGTAAAGGAGTACCTGTGAGTAAAGGAGTACCTGTGAGTAAAGGAGTACCTGTGAGTAAAGGAGTACCTGTGAGTAAAGGAGTACCTGTGTGTAAAGGAGTACCTGTGTGTAAAGGAGTAAAGGAGTACCTGTGAGTAAAGGAGTACCTGTGAGTAAAGGAGTACCTGTGAGTAAAGGAGTACCTGTGAGTAAAGGAGTACCTGTGAGTAAAGGAGTACCTGTGAGTAAAGGAGTACCTGTGAGTAAAGGAGTACCTGTGATCGCACTGCTCAGTTTCACTTCTGACGCGTCTCTGGACGTGGAGGACGTGTTTCGTCTCATCTTCAGATTCAAGGACGTTTGAGACATGAGTGGTAAGCCAACATTTCAGCTGTTTTACGAGTCGGTTGTTAACTAGTAGCAATGTGCTGTAGCCGTGTCTGTAATCAGTGATACGGTCTCAGGTCCGGCTGCCAGTTTACTGGTTTGGGAAATAGACAAATATTCAAATATAGCATTTTCAACTCCCACATTGCTATAATCTACCACATTATGGAATACCAATTGCTATATCATGTCATTGATCTGTTTCTCTAGATGTCGTTTTTTTTGCTAAACTAACTTATATTAACATATACATATTTTCATTCTTGTCCAATACAAAATTGTATCTCATTTTTATGAAAAGCTTATCTCAAAATTTTCCAAACCTTCCCACATTATATATAAACGGCCTTTTGGAGATGAATAAATCCAATAACAAAAGTATTTTTGATGGAATATTTTTGAATATCTTATCAGCAGATAATACATGTGTAGTTTTGTGTTATTCTTTGATTTTGTATTGTTTTCCCTTCATTTTGCAGTGCAGATGTTTGTTTTGTTTTTTGTTTATTTTTATTTTTTATAAATAAATTTAGCAGGTTGTATTCATTTCTGTTTTTAGAAAAGACAATGATAGATACAGGATAGTATTGGGTGAGTGTTTTCTACTGCTTGGAGAACGATGTCTCAGTAGATGTGTTTATGAGTAATGACTGAGATTCCAGAACAACCAGACCTGCCTCGACCTGCCTGTTAGCTAGGATCGGTCTGATCAGCTGCTCAGAGCAGTAGGCCTCACTCTCATTGTTGGTAAATATCACTGAGGGTAAACACTAATATATCATTTTCATGATGACTTATCAATAGGTACCCATCACAAGTTATCAGAGCCTAGAGCCAAAAACCGCAAAGCATTACAGACTGCAGTGAGATGTGAAAGAAGCTGGACCTCTCTGTGGTTATAGACTGCATTTGTTAAACCAACAGAAATGAGACATGGGGTTCTGCCTGTTAAAACAACACAGCTTTCAGGCTCGTGTTGTTAGAGTGTGCCTTGTTCAGCAATTTCTCACTGGATTTGGAAGGCTGGCAAAAGCTTTCCCTCCCTTGCATCACTGATAACAAAATCAACCGTTCTGTTATTATTATCATTATGACACAAGGAAAGAAAATAACTTAACAGTAAGTGTGATTACACACACTATGTTACTGTTTTTAACACACTCCTGTAGCAGCAGGGTTATTCACTTTCTCTCATTGTCTCCTCCACTGTGTGAAATGAATGGGACTGAGGAAGCTTTTGTCCCCTGGTTTGTTTTTAGGTGTGCAATATGAGTCACGCTTGTATTTTTCATTCCTGCAGTCTGAGACTGACCCACAAAGTGTCCCTCCCACTACAGTTTATGACCCACGTAACAGCATACTCTAACTGCTGCTGATATATTAACTCACATTAGAGAAATATAACTTTTAGTTCATTCATCATGCAAATGCTTATTGGCTTTCAGCTAATCAAGTTGTCCTCCTTAAACCAAACACCTTTATCTTCTCCCCGTGTGGGAACTGACCTAAAGTTAAATGTTCATCTGTCAGTCTTGTATTTTGTAGGAGTAAATCCCCCTCGGCATTCCTTACAAGATTTCCAGTAAGGGGCTTCAACTCACATGTTTTCTTCTGATCTCTTATCTTTGCGCTGAAAAGCAGACAGACTGTGATTTTTTAGAAACCACAGTGCAATGACCCACTTTGATGGCTGAGATTTGAGTGATAAGTGTTTTCAGTAAATCTGGCCCTCAGGCTGAATTGTGGCGGTCAAATGAGACATGGTCGAAAGTAGCAAAAACATTTATGGAGACACAGAATGATTGCAAGATTTGTTTTTTATATCTTTTTTGTGTCTATCATTGCACAATCGTTTTACAGTACTCAAACTTCCTGAACTGCTTGTAAATTTTCCGGTCTCTTGCAGGTGTCACAGTTTGGACAGAGGATGGGGACATGGCTCAGGAGGAGGTACGGTCTTCTCCCTCCTGGTCAGGGGAGCGCTGTGAGGAGCTTTGGGATCGGGTGGAGGGGGTTCGGCACAAGCTCACACGCATCCTCAACCCGGCCAAACTCACCCCGTATCTGCGGCAGTGCAAGGTCATCGACGAGCAGGATGAAGACGAGGTGCTCAACTCAACGCAGTATCCGCTGCGCATCAGCAAGGCCGGTGAGAGGAGGAAAAATTAATTTGAAAACATGGATACATCTACAGTGGAACACCAGCCATATAGCTAGAGTGAACACCTGAAGCAAAAGCGTCAGGTTTATTGGTTTTTTCTGACATGACATAAAAGGCCATGCAGCTGGTTGTGCGTACGTTACCCATCAGCAAAGTAGTTTCAGATCATGAAACTGCGATATGAAAGTTAACTTTTAGAGATTTGAAACTCACAGTAGAAGATACTGGGGCGGCTGTGGCGTAGTGGAGAGCAAGGTAGTTCTCCAATCAGAGGATCGGTGGTTCGATACCCGGCGGTTCGATACCCGGCTTCGGCAGTCGATGTGTCCTTGGGCAAGACACTTAACCCCAAGTTGCTCCTGAAGGCCATCGGTGTGGACTGGATGTGAATGAATGTTAGTTAGAGTCTGATGGTGGCACCTTGATGGTAGCCTGTCATCAGTGTGTGAATGGGTGAATGATATGTAACATACTACTGACTGTAAGTCGCTTTGGATAAAAGCGTCTGCTAAATGACTGTAATGTAATACTATGAGTCTTTTTGTAATGGTATATTGAACCTATTAAAAAAGGAAGCTACTATGAGGTATGAGGGGAAAGAGACAGCTCAACAGGAAGTTGGTTATTGTGGTTGATTTTGTAGTCTATACTTCTTGGAGTCATGACTCATTCAAATCTGAATCTAATACACATATTTTCACCGTGACTTGAGGATTGTATTATCTCCTATGCAAATAAACGTCCATAACTCAACCTAGAAATCTTAGAAAAATTGGAACAGAGGACAAGCAGTAAAGTAACATTGATCATTTATAAAAAAAAGAATAATTTCTTACATATCTGTCATATTTTTACGAGACATGCTTTGAAAATTGAAAGCAATATAGTCCATACAGTGTGGTTCTTTTGTAAAACTTTCCACATTATGTGTGAGTGGTTGGGTAGCAGGTTGTCAGAGAGGAAAAGGTGGGTAGAGATAAATGTTGCAGTGAGCAAAACAGGCAGGAACTAAGGAGAGAGTAAGATGAAAGACTAAGCTAAGTAAAGGTAAGTGTTAGGCTGACAGATTGGGGAGTGAAAGAAGATAAAGGTGAAGACGAGGACCTGAGCTCCCAGTTCATATCACTGTGGTTTAATTTCCAGTGGGTTAGCTCATGCTCATGTTTGAAATACCTATGTAACTTCAGTGTAAATGGCACTGACATCAAAGAGGTAGCAATTTTGAGGTGAGGCTGCTTCAGCTTTGATAGTTTACAAGAGCAAAATGGCGACATGAGCTTGTATCAGTTTATTGACATTGTGCCTGGGATAGTGATTAATCACACGTTGTTACAGTTTTTCAGATTTAGTTTTATTCTCTTTTTGTTGAACAGGTCGCTTGCTGGACATTCTGCGTGGTCAGGGCCAGCGCGGTCTTCAAGCATTCATGGAATCACTGGAGTTTTACCACCCGGACCAGTACACACAGCTGACCGGAGAGCAGCCCACACAGCGATGCTCCCTCATACTGGGTAAGGCGGGTTTCTCGGCATGTCGAGGATCGCAGAGGTGTAGACTCAAATATCTTAATTTGGAATGAGAATTTTCAGGTATATACTTTGAATGAAAAGACACTGTATCTAATCGGAAATAGAATATATAAAATAGACTTCATCACAAATATTTCAGGCCCAAAACTCAAAGTTTAGGACTCAAAACTTGATTGTCATCATGAGACTTAAATCTGATTAAAAAAAAACAACTTAGCCCCACTTGTTGTGTAAAAAAGGGTCTTTGGCACATAGTAAACACACTACATGCATGCTAACTTTTGATAAGCTAACTAAGGGTATATTTGAATGTTACATGGCCAGCAAACAAACTTGACATATGAACACATAAAAAAATGTGTTATCTAGAAGATAAGTAGGCTGCTCTCTGCACAGTTGAGCACACAATGTGTTTTTCTTATGACGCTTAAGAGTATCTTATGCAATGAAGGGCATGTTAAACAAGCAGAATATAATGAAAGGTCTTTGGTCTCTTGGTAGGTTTCAACTTTCACAAAGCATACACAAGGTTTCAGTGTTCATTAAAACAAGCCACTCTCTGCATGTTAGTTTACCCTCTCCAAACACATTAACCAGTTGTACCCTTGACCCATGACCTCCACCTGTTTTTTACCCCCCAGATGAGGAGGGTCCGGAGGGTTTGACCCAGTTCCTGCTTTTGGAGGTGCGTAAACTGAGGGAGCAGCTTCGAAACAGCCGCATGTGTGAGCGACGCCTGTCTCAGCGCTGCCGGATGGCTGAGGATGAACGCAGCCGCGCCGAACGCAAAGCTCAGGAGTTGCGTCAGGACAGACTGCAGCTAGAGAGGTTTGTCTCACTTTGTGGGTAGCTGGGTTTATCCCTATAACTTTGCATCCTGCCTTTATCAGGCTGTGAAAAAACAATCTTGTCCCAGAGAATGATCGCTAGATTAATGGGTGAGATATTAATCATGAAAGCAGCTTTCTCTGACAGTTGAGCCAGGTAATTTCTCTTATTGATGGCGTCAAACGAGCAGTGAGAGGTAACATTCTATAGAAAGCTTACCAGCTGGTTTTTGAGATTTTAAAATCTTCACTTTGTTTGGGCCAAATCTCCGGCAGCGTAGAGACTGAGACTCCATTTGAGAGGGTAAATAAACAAATATGAGTGAATCTGTAGTTTATAATAGTAATATTTCTTCATTAAGCTTCAGTGAGTAGAATACAACTACAATGAATCCATGAATGAGTAATGGTTCTGGTTTACCTGGTGTTGCACACAAATTAATCAATGAGAAAAAGAGGATGTGCTCACTGGATGATTTGTGATCCTCAGGCTGCGTCAGGACTGGGAATCTGGGAGTCGTGAGCTGGGCAAGCTGAAGGACAGGCACCTGGAGCAGGCTGTGAAGTACTCCAGGGCCCTGGAGGAGCAAGGCAAGGCCTCCACCCGTGAGAGAGACCTACTGATGCAGGTAGGTTGGTTGGGAGCAGCATATGTAAAAAATAAAACTGCACAGTGTATCATCTTAGGAGGTTAAAGAGAGTGTATGTTTTATTCACAACAAATCATAGAACTCAAAGATACTGATACCATGGAGTTGTCGAACACAAGACTTTTACTGGCCCTCATAAGATGAGTCATTCCCTATCTCCCACCACATTCCTCAGACGATCCTCACTCTAAAAACAGCTGTTACTTGCTGCAGAAATGGCAGGGTATGTCTTTATGGCTGCTTTGCTTGGTCTCCATTCAGGTAGAGGAGCTGAAGTCCAGGTTGACAGAGGCAGACAAACAAGCAATCAATCCTGCAGGGAACACCATTTCAGCAAAGAGAAACAGTCTGCTGTCCACTGGAATAAATGGTTCTCCACCTGCTTTGCCAGAAAAGCCGCTGCACCGTACTGAAGTTCACAAAGCTGAGAATACAGGAAGTCAGATGAGGAACGCAGCTCTTGGCTCTGGAGTCATAGTATGTTTTCAAATCTACAACGTTTATCGTCTGAAAGCACATTTTCTATTTCTTTTTGTGCCAGGATCAATCACACTGCTTTTTCTTCATAATTTGTCCTTCAAGACAAAGATTTAGCATGCTTTTTTCTAGTGGTGTTTATAAAGATGCAGTGTTTTATATTGTCAACATGTGCTTTCTGTTGTTGACCTCAGGCTCTGATGGATATCCTGCAGCAGGACCGCAGGGAGGCAGCAGAGCAGAGGCATGAGCTCTATGATATCATAACCAGATTACAAGGAGAGCTCCAGGGCAATGAGGAGCACTCGGACAAGGTGCCACAAATTATCTTTAACATTATATTGTTTTTACTCTGTTAAAAAAGTTTGATGTACTGCCAAAGTTGGTGTTTAATGTTTTTTCCTGCCTTTGAATAGAGGTAGTAATGGTAAAGTGCTTTTTTAGCTGGAGTCGCAGTGCGAGCAGCTGCAGCTGAAGGTGAGAACTCTCCAGCTGGACTGGGAGACCGAACAGAAGAGGAGCATGTCCTATTTCAACCAGATCATGGAGCTGGAAAAGGAGAGAGACCAGGTCAGTGTGAATGGAAGACCAACACAGTCTCTCGCCAACTTTTATCAAGGCACATTGGTAGTTGGTTGTATTGCAGGTGGACTAGTCTCGACAGTTATCACACCACGCAAACTTTTTTCTTTTTTTATCTTTTCACCAGGCTCTCCATAGTCGGGACAGCCTGCAGTTGGAGTATACCGACTGTCTGCTGGATAAGAACCGTCTGCGTAAGCGCATTGCAGAGCTGCAGGCCAACCTCGAGCAGCAGCAGAGGGAGCTGGAGAGAGAGAGGGAGAGGAGCCGGGAGCAAATGGAACAGAGCAGCCCCGGTCTGCACTGTGTGAGTTCACGTAGCAAGTTAGGAGTACAGCACTGTCTTCCCACATAACCACACAACACTTTATATAATCCCCTGTGTCCCCTCAGTCCAACCTGTCCCTGTGCAGTGAGGACCAGTGCTACGGCCCCTGCTGTTCCCTTGGTCTGGACCTGAGACCCCAGGCCAATGGCACCCGCCTTCAGCTACGAAAGGTCAGAGCTTGCTTCCACAACTATGATCTTACTCGCATTCACAGTAATAGTAGAGTCACCGTCATCAATTGATGATTTTAATGCAGTGTAACTACTTCTTTATTTACTGTTCACACAACTGCTTTGGAGACTGCAGCAACATGTTTTCTCACATTGTCTTTGCGGCATGCGTGGAATGTAGCTTTTGGACTGCAAAGTAAATTTCTTCAGCTGGACTAGGATCTTACTACTGTCTAGAGTTTCAGACATTTTAGTAGATTCTTATGCAACTCTCAGCATGTTAGTACCTGCACAATACCTCTATAGCTGTGAGGTCATACTATATTTTTACTTAACTTCTCTGTGCC
The DNA here is from genome assembly GCF_027596085.1 of Anoplopoma fimbria. NCBI lineage: Eukaryota > Metazoa > Chordata > Actinopteri > Perciformes > Anoplopomatidae > Anoplopoma > Anoplopoma fimbria. The sequence continues at coordinate 23,453,151 of NC_072459.1, read as the reverse complement.
ACAGAGGCCCTCAGGTGGCCATGCCAGTGAAAACTCAGAAGGTAAGTTGTGTGCACTGACACCTGAAAAATATTTTTCTATAATTTTGTACAGAGCACTTGTGCTTAAGTACTTTATTTCTCCTCCACAGATTCTCGCTCCAACTCAGAGGAGAATCTCCTCTCGTCGGTGAGTACCACAGCTCTGCTCATTAACAAACACAGGAACAAAAGAACAAAAGAGACAAAGAATGAATGAGAGAGAATCAGTATATTTTGTATTCGCCTCTCTTCCCTCAGACAGAGGACAATGAAAAAGAAATAAATCGACTCTCCACATTTACCTTCCCACCGTGTATGAACTCCATCAACCGACGATTCAACACTGAGTGAGTTAATCAGTCCCACATAACAATACACAATATCAGGCTATTCTAACTAGTTTGATTTAATTCTTATTAACGTCCCTTTTTTCTGCTCTCAATAGGTTGGACTTGGAATCGTGGGGCAGCGATGAGAATGATAACATTACAGGTATATTTGTTTCGGTCATGTTTCGGTTTAAAAAAACCATTATTCATGTGGGAAAAAACTAACTTAAAACGTTAAATGATTGTCAGGGATTTTGAGTAATTTGGCATCAATTCTGGTTTTGCTGCCTTTGCATGTAGTACATTGTGACAAAAGTTACGAGGCTCTGTGGTATTTTTAGGAGAGCAGAGTGAACCTTCTTTGTGGGATTCATGGAGCTCCCTACACTCTCATCTCTTCCCCTGACCTGGTCAACCTGCCTACAGTATCTTCACACCAACCCAATCCCAGTGTTTCCAGGTACAACATCAGGGATTTAATGCCTGTCAATGACAGCCACTAGAAATATCGTTAAAGCATATGACATACAGTATGTGATGGCTTTGTGCTGTATAACCAATGTCACTAATACGCTGCTCGCAGCAACATCTAACAGCTTAATAGATAATAATGTTTTTTCTTTTGATATTTTATCAAGGTAGGGTGTGAGTATTGGCCACATAGTTCTTATATGACTGTAACACAACCGTACGACCTGAATCTTGTTTGTGGAATCCTCAAAATGAAACCCCCAAATAATTTCTAGCAGATACAGTTTAACAGAGCTTAGTGTTTAACATCATTAGTATTTGGGTCCAACGACTTTAAAGGGTTTAATAATGTAAGTGCAAATATTCATAAAACATACAACATGTGGATGAAAGACAATTCATGAAGCACAGAACAAGCATAACAGTTAACCTTTAAATTACATAAAGCTAATCGACTAGTGGAGTTGCACTTCTCTTTGACAACTCTTTGCCTCATGTACATGTCACCCCATCCTAATCTAATGCTGCCCCTCCCTGCCATCTCTCAGGACATCCTCTAGCTCCCCGTCCTCAAGCCCCCCCATCTCACCAAAGCACGGGAGAGCCAGTCTAGCTGAAGATATTACGATAGTCGGAGGAAACCAAACAGGGATCTTCGTCAGCCACGTGAGAGCTGGTTCACCAGCTGAACTATGCGGACTGAGCGAGGGCAGTGAGCTGCTGGAGGTGTGTGTGTGTGTGTGTGTGTGTGTGTGTGTGTGTGTGTGTGTGTGTGTGTGTGTGTGTGTGTGTGTGCGTGTCTGTATAGTGCATAAATCATGTGTGAGCATTGTGTGTATATACATGCTTCATAAAGAGAAAGAGGGCTTCATATATTGCTTATATATGTATTTTTGGGACAAATGCACATTACAGATTTGCCTACAAATGTTGATTTTTATAAACAAGCTCTTTGATTGAACGTGCACATTTCACTTTATGTTGTCCAGCTGGAGAAGGTTCTGTTTGGCGGGGGCAGTGTGCTGCTGGGCCAGTGCACTGCTGAGGTAGCCCACTTTTCTCTGCAGTGGTGGGCTGAGCCTTCAACGCTCAAACACCGGAGCAACCCAGAGGGTGAGTCCGTTTTTTGTAGGAGATTTAACGTAAAAACAGTAATACGGTATTCTTGAAACAACTGTTCATTCATATCACAGACAGATGAGACTAAGCCCCCCCCCCTTCTGTTTCCTGTCCCCAGCATACTCCAAGCTGTCCTCCCAGCTCTCGTTGCCTACTTTTATGGGGGCTGACTCCTTCTATGTGCGTGTCAATCTCAGCATGGAGCCTCACGGTGACCCGCCGTCTCTGGGAGTGTCCTGTGATGACATTATACATGTCACAGACACAAAATACAATGGAAAATACAATTGGCACTGTTCCCTGGTGGACCTAAACACAGCTAAGCCCCTGCAGGCGGGAACCATGCCCAACTACAACAGGTACGCCAGTTTGACCTTGATTTTTGTCTGCAACTTCATTTTTATTCTGGCTATTGAGAATTTTACAGTAGTATTATATTACACTGTAAGTACCGCCCTCTTAATTACGCCAGACTTAGAGTGTAGATGACCAATATATATTTTCCATCTCAGGGCACAACAGTTGTTACTTGTTAGGCTACGAAAAATGGCCATGGAGCAAAAGGACTTCAAGAGGAAGGTCAGTCTGCTCATATTGAAATGACATGAACAGCAGGTTCCTCTTCAGTCACTGTGCTAAACCAAACTGTTACATAACTGGCTACACACGACTACCAGATGTTTATTTTTCTCCATTTTCCGACATGTAGTTCTTGAAGAAAGCATCTGGACGTGTGCGACTGGTCAAGGCAGTGGACCCCAGTTGCCGTGGGATTAGTTCCACACAGCAGGTCCTTTACACACTCAACAAACGTAAGATACAGCCACAGTGTTCATAGAATGCAACACCAAATCTATGTGATACATTTGTTTTCTTTTTTCAGTAACACTTTCTTTTTTTTTTTTTTTTTTTTACAAGCTGTGCATTAATGTTACCTTCATGTGTGCCTGTCCCCTCAGGTCATGAGGAGCACTTGATCCCGTACAGTTTAGTGCAGCCGGTGCAGGTTCAGACTAAGCGGGCGGTCATCTTCTCCCCCTCTATTCTCTCCCGTGGTCTCATAGAGAGGCTGCTGCAACCAGCAGAGTCTGGTTTGAACTTTGACACCTGCCCACCAGGTATGCGCACAGCACACACACTTATTCACGTCCCAAACAATGATAGACTTGCAGAACAAAAAGGTTGATAATTCCTCACAGTTTTCCCTTTTTCTTATGTTTCCTGTGGTTTACAGAGCCGATCCAGGCTTTAGAGAGACGAGACAAGAGAGTGTTCCTGTTGGATCCCTGCAGTCCGGAGACGGCTCTGGGAATACGGCTGCAGTCAATACAGGACGTCATCAGCCAGGTAATTAAAAAAAAATGGTTGAATTAATCTCAATGCAAAGTAAGAAGAGTGTTTCATTTTGCTAATGATAACGAATGTTCGATGTCATGCATTATCCAAATCTCCCTCTTTGTCTCAGGACAAGCACTGTCTGCTGGAGCTGGGGCTTTCCAGTGTTGAGGGCTTATTGAGACAGAAGGTGTACCCTATCGTCATCCATATCCGCCCTAAAAACAAAAAGCACAAGAAGCTGAGGTGAGTGCGCACTTATTTGCTTGGCAAGTACAGTAAATTCAGTGTAAGTACGTGTCAGATCAAAGCAGCATGATGGTACATCCATCAGGCTCGTACAGGTTCACCCGAACTTCACACCATTCACATTGTAGGGTAAATAAGCATTTTGTAATGGCATTTTGTGTGGTATTTTCTTACAATACAGATATACAATAAGTTTTGTTTTTTTAAGAACCCAAAGTTTTTCCACTAACTTGCTGCATATGACACTTGAAATAGGAAGTTTTTTCCACGGTGTGGGGAGGACAGACTAATGGAGGAGGTGTGCCTCGCAGAGGAGCTGCAGCTGGAGTCACTGCCCCTGCTCCACTACACCCTGGAGCCCAGTGCATGGAGCTGTACTGGTGAGCTGATGGCAGCCATACGTAATGCCATCAACAGCCAGCAGAGGACAGTGGCATGGATCGAACTGGATAGGCTGCAGTAGATGGGAGAAACTGAATATTTCATTTCATTATACAAACTACAACATAGAATCTCTTGGCTTTGAATCCAGAATTCAAATTCTCGAATCTAAATAATTCTCATCTATGTAGCCAAGCTGGACTTGTTACAGTGGGAGATTGGGAAAAAAAATGTAAAAATATAACTCTGTAGCTAGTTGTTTTTATCAACAGGAATTATGCCTTGTTACTTTTTTCTATTCAGACAGTCGTATTACATAACTTGCACAAGGGGGCCATTTTTAAGGCATTTTGGTCACTGGGTATTCAGTTATATTGTGAGTGGAAATGTAAGCTGTGAGGGCACAAAGAAGGATAAAATAGGTGAAGGGGATTGTAGTATGTTGTAAGTAGGGGAATAGTGGACGGTGCTAATCTTCTTATTCAAGTTCTGTATTTGGAGTAAATGCTGTGTTCTTTTAGGGCCGACATAATGTTGGAGATGTAAACCAATTAAACAGGTCACACTTAAAAGTATCACATTGACATAACTGTAATTATATAAACAGATTTTAACGAGAAAAACTAAATTTGAGGCCATTTTTAGGTGTGATGTGTATGACTGGAAGTCAGCAAGCGCTGCATTTTGTATTTACACTCCACTCTACTAAAGAAGCTGTAGTTCACTTGGACAAAATGGCCTTGTTTTGTACTGCAAAAATAAATGTATATGAAAATAATTGATGTCTTTTATGTTCAATTATACAACAGACTTGATCTAATTGTTGATGTTATTATTGAAATATTACATCATTGTAGCAGTGCAGTACATTCTGTGACGAAATAATAGACTACTGATAATCTGAAACACATAAAATATACCAAGTAATTTAAAACAAAAACAATTCCACTTATCTACCTTGACTATTTTTTTTTTTAAATTAATTCCCTGTACAGGTAGGGAGCACTATATTTTCACATTTATACTGACGAAAACTCTGTGTCACAGGGGCAAAGTTTAAATACAATGTACTTTACAAACAAAGTCTTATAAACTCTTAAAAAAAAGCTGTTTGGGCAATCACAAACTGATTTTCAATTGTGTGTTATGAAAAACACTAATACATTACAGTGCTTCTCATAAATCAAATCCAAAACAGTTCCCACAATTATAAATATTCATACAGGGAATACATAGAAAAAAAACATGTAAAAGACTCATTGTGTTCAAAATGGAGCTTTTAAAATTGCACCACAGAGTGAACAATCACAATCACAGCATTACGCAGGTATTATAGTCACAGACGTGTATGACGTCATGTTTCTAGCGCCGCCCCCTGGTGGACGGCGCTGGTACTCGCTGCGCTCCTCTGATCAACAACCAGCCTGGTGATATCATATGCTGGAGAAACCTCCACACAGAAGCAAAATGGCCGATAGTAAACTAACCGATCACACAGCGTCCGACAGTCAGCGAGGGGTTATGCGTGTTTTGTTTACACCTTGAGAACTACAGTCGCTTGAGAAGGATAATCGCCTTTCCTCATTTTTTTCTACGATTAACGTTTCGCCTTTCGGTGATGTCATTTCTTATTCAACTTAGCCTCGAACGCCTCGAAGAGCTAGCTCGCTAGGCTAGCTACCGTGCTAGCCTGCTAGCGGTAGGTCTGCAAGCATTTCTGCACAGAAGCACTTTATGTCCGATGTGATTCCCGAGGTGAGTATTCAACAGGAACGTGGTGGGCTTTGGTGGTTTGCAGTGTGTGTGTGTGTGTGTGTGTGTGTGTGTGTGTGTGTGTGTGTGTGTGTGTGTGTGTGTGTGTGTGTGTGTGTGTGTGTGTGTGTGTGTGTGTGTGTGTGTGTGTGTGTGTCCGCCTCCACTATGCCTCGCTGTGCTGGAGAAACGTCACTGAAGCGTCGTTTATTTGGCCCTGTCGACCGCTACGGACTGACCGACCCGCCTGCTAGCAGTCTGGTCTCCGACTAGTCAGGACTGAGGTGTTCCCGTTGTGAAGTTACGAATTATAACGGGAACATTTTTTTTTGTACATGAAATGCACTGTTGTTCAAAACACGGGGTTATATGAGGTGCGTGGTGTCCGTAGTGAAGTGCGTAACGCCGGAGGGGAGTGTGGACAGAGACACTTTGCTCCGGGACAGTCAGCCTTCTGGGTTCTGCTTAAGAGTCGACTGGCTCGGCCGACTGAAGCTCTTCTTCTCTAGTAGTTCTTTTCCTTCCTGGCCTGTTATTTCCACGGAATCCAGACTGTTTACTCCTAATGCAGCTGCACAACAACCGCCGTGTGTGGGTAACCACACATCACATGACTGTGGATGGACACCTTGTGCACATAGAGAGGACCCCGTGAAGGGTTAACGTCGTCCTGTTAGCTCTCATTAGCGCTGTGTGACATGATGCTAATGAAGTGCAGCTTAGCTCACTAGCTACATGATGCTAACGAAGTGCAGCTTAGCTAGCTAGCTACATGATGCTAAAGAAGTGCAGCTTAGCTCACTAGCTACATGATGCTAACGAAGTGCAGCTTAGCTAGCTAGCTACATGATGCTAATGAAGTGCAGCTTAGCTAGCTAGCTAGCAGGCACCCGGGGCCCAGTCGTGTTTACAGCTCTCTGGTGTCTGCGATGTGTTTTGTTAACCTACGGTGGTATGTTTTGTTTTCCACAAAACAGGGCTCCCATGTTTTAGCTGTGAGTTGGGTGTTTTTCAAATGGCAGAGGTTTACTTTTGGCAGGTTGGGAAGCAAGTGTGGAGTCAGCTAGAGCATATTTTCATAACACTGGCCAGCTGGAGTCACGTAACTCTACTCACGTTAAAGCTAGCATCATGCTGCCATTACAGGCTCTGCAGTAATATTGAAGAACTTGACTTTTCGAGGAATGTTTGAGAGTTTGAAGTCGCTTGTTTGTTTGGCCGAAGCCTGTGTTGTCTGTGTGTTTGGTGGAATTGCAATTGTTTGCTGGTTAATGAATTATGCAATGAGACGCTTGGCTCTCAAGGGCTGTTTTCAAGCTGTCTAACCCTGCTAACATTACTGTCCTTACAAAATTGACTGAGTCGTAGAATACCTGGAAGTGATCTGATGCAATACATATTATCCATTTTAAGTCAAAGTCTGTGTGTAAAGAGGTATGCTTTAGTGAGTATTAAATTACTTTCAGTGTGCCTTGAGATGCAACATAAATAATTGAATGTGTACATTTTCTCCACAGACAGGAGAATCAGGAAAGGGAGCAGTAGTTCATGGAAGACAAGAAAAAGAAGAAAGAAGATAAAAAGAAAAGGGAAGCCTCTCAGAAGGTAAACATGTTCACCAAAATATTCACAGCTGACTTTGCCTCCATGCTTTGCAGAGAATCTGTGGAGAATTCCTGCTTTCACGTCATAACCACTTACGTGGCCAGAATTGTTTAGGCTGAATTGGAATATTTAATTAGGTAGCTTAAAGCAGTATTCTTAATGTTTGCCTAAATACTAAAGCCTAGCAAGATTACACTTTTTAAAATCAATTTTCCACTGACAAATTATCTCCTGCCTTATATCTGACACGCGTATTCTTTCTGTTTTAGGTGCCAGAACAGAAAATCAAAGGTTTGTTTGTTTCTTTTCTTTTTTTTCTTCATCATCAGACATGTCTTCTTTTAATCACTAAATATTCCATATTATCATGTTAGTGATATGATTCCTATGCCTTGTCATTAACTATGCTTTAATCAGCAGTTCCCTATTCTTATGATAACTTTAATGTATTGTGATGACCATGAAGCATTTTCTTAAACGGTTAGCTGTAGAGAAGCTTAACGTACCTGTATCTCAGAAATACACCCAAACTGTCTTTCTCTTCTTATCATTCTCAAGTCTACCAGTGGTTCACACCTTTTCATTCAATGTTTTTTTTAGTGCCAGAATCAGTCAAGCCCTCCTGTTCCCAGCCGCTTGCCACCCCAGGCTCAGTGTCCCCCAGCCCTGGCCCTGTTGCCCCCTCGTCCCCCAGTCCTGCTGCAGCCGGGGTTTCTGCACAAGTTCCTCCTGGTGGCGGGAACAATGCAAAGCAGCGGACTGCTGTGGCCAACGGACAGCCCTCCTCCGCTCCCTCTGGAAGCCAGACCTCCCAGCAGCAGCGATACATGTCCAGAGAGGTTCCACCAAGATTTCGCTGCCAGCAGGACCATAAAGTGCTACTGAAGAGGGGCCAGCCACCGCTGTCCTCCATGCTGCTGGGGGGAGGCGGAGGGGAAGAGGGTGCAGGAGGGGCTGGAGGAGGCAGTGGCTGGGCAGCCGGCCCATCTCTTTCCTCACAGGGAGCAGATGACCCCAATGCAAACACAGCTGGAGGCACAGGTGGGTTAACATCTTGGAGCAAAAAAAACTTTAATATGTAGTACACTGAATACAGAAGTTACAAACTGCTACAAATTGCATTTTGTCACCCAAACCTGTTGTCCAATGATAACGAATGTACCTTGACACCTTGTATGTTTAGAAACCCCACTGTATCATTAGTTACTATTGTCAATGCTGAAATTGTCAATGAATTACCACATTTTTGTCCATATAGATTCCAACCTGGGTTCATCCTCCACCTCACCCCCCAACTCCTCCTCATCGTCATTATGTGTTGCTGCTCTGTCGTCTTCTTCTACTACTACTACTTCAACTTATGCAAATTCCACATGGGGGGCAGGCTCTGGCAGCCAGTCCTCTTCTCAGGGCTGCGGGAAGGTGATTGTGGATGGGACGGACCTGGGGGATTGGCCTAGCATCCTAGGAGGGGCCAAATTGAGTTCTGACCGGGCTGGAGGAGGAGGAGGGGTGCAGGAGCAAGACTGCCCTGGTAACAACAACTACAGTAGTGCCTCATGGAGTGAGAGAAACATCCAGCAGAAGGGAGGAGCAGCAGCAGTAGGAGGAGGAGCAGGGAACATGGACAATCCTTCCTCACCTCGTTCTTCTCCTCTTTCTTCCTCTTCCTCACTTAATGAATGTGTTCAGTCAAGTGGTGGTGTGTGGGGCTCTTCCACCCCCTCTCAGGTGGAGGCAGGGCTGGGATCAGCAGCATTTTACAATTCCAAAGTCTCCCATCTTCTTCCTGGGCCTCAGGAGAGCCCTGTGGGTGGCAGCAGCAGCAGTGTCCCTGGTGCCAATTTCAACCCCAACGTGAACCCCTCCGCCTGGCCCGCCCTGGTGCAGGGTGGGACATCATCTTCGGCTAGCGACGGCCTTCCACTACACTCGTCCATTACTTCAGCTTCCTCGTTCTCTGCCAGCACTACGCTCATCACCACTCACTCTCTTTCATCTGTGAATCAAACTTGTCTCCAGCAGCAGCACACTGAGACGGCTGTGGGAGCACGGGGTGGAGAACAGCAGCAGCACTTTGGAAACCTAGGGCCAGAGTTGGGTTCAGGCGGGGGAGAAAGAGGAGCAGGACCAAATCAAGAAGGTGGCGTTGAGGGGGGCTTTGGGCTTGCTAGTGTTGATGGAGAAGCGGGTGGTAATCTTTCTGGCTCTTCGTCTTCCTCCTCTGCTGCCTCTTCTTCTTGGAGGTCCATGCCTCCAGTGTCCTCTGACCCGTGTACGGGTGCCTCACAGGTAGATGGGTGGGGTGGGGGAGGGACTGGAGCCCAGGGGCAGGAAGGGAGTGTGTGGGGCTTTGGAGGCCAAGGTGACAAGACAGGGTGGGGTAGGGGAAATGATGGTAGCTCAAATACCCCAGTGGTATCTCAGGGAGCATGGGAAGGAGGCACTTCAGACGCAAATTGGGGTGGCACAGCGGGAGGTGTAAGTTCGAGTAACTTAGCAATAGGAAGTGGAAGAGGAGGAGATGGGGGCAGCAGCAACAGCAGCAGTAGTGGAGGAAGTAAAGGAAGTGGAGGTATTGGCGGCAGCGTTTTGCAGGACTCTGCCTCACCAAAGTTTGACACTATGACAAAAGCTTGGGACAATCAGAAAGGGGTGGAAAGTGGGGATGGGACAGTTGGGGGGTGGGGAGAAGGAGGAGGAGAGCAGGGTGGAGGCACTGCAGCTGGAGCACCTTCGTCCTCTAGTGGAGGAGGGTCCATAGCTGGAAGTGGTGAAGGAGGGAGTGATAATGGATGTAAGCAGGAGAGAGCCTTGTCTGTAAACAAATCTTCTGACCAGACCTCCAATGCTGAGGGGGCCTTACTCAGCATGCTCAATCGATCCGACCTAGACCCCAGGGTTCTGTCCAACACGGGCTGGGGGCAGACCCAGATTCGACAGAATGTTGCCTGGGACCTGGATACCAAAACAGGAGTAAAAAACAGAAATGAAAGAAGCACTTCATCTTCCTCTGCATTCTCATCAGCAACCATGAACACTACCACTAGTCGCGGCCCTGGGTACCCATCTAACACCAGTTCAATAACTAATGATCCATCTATTGGCAGTCACACGACCAGCCTGAACTCTGGCCCTGTTACGGCGAGGGATGGCTGGGATGGTGGTACTACACAGTCATCATGTGGTCCTCACGTGCACGGCAGCACTATAAGGAAGCCAGGAAAGCCAGAAGAAGATATGGAGGGCAACAAGGGCAAGGCAGCTGGAGGCTGGGGTGATCTCCCACCTGAAAACCAGGGCAAAGGATGGGGGACTGAAGAGAAAAAATGGGGTGATCACAGAGGAGGAGGAGGAGGGGGGAACTGGAGAGACTTTGGAGAACAGGGTAGTGGGTGGGCAGATGGTCCAGAGGGTAAAGGGACAGGGGGATGGAAGGGGACTGGAAGAGGGGAAGCAGGTGGTTGGGGAGGAGACAGGGGACAGAGGGACTCTATACCTGGAGATGGGCGGGGAGATGGACGAGGAGATGGACGAAGCAGAGGTGGCAGCAACTCTGATGAGAAGGGATCTTCCTGGGGTCATTCGGATGAAGGGGGAGCACAGCGAGGAGGTTGGGGAGGGGGCGATATGGGTGGAGGCAAATCCCACCAGGACTGGGGGAGTTCGAAGCCCCACACAGCAGCAGCAGCACAGATACCAAACAGCCAAGTGGCACCAATGAAAGCCCCAAATCAACAGCAGCACCAATCACAGGGCCAGCAACCACAAGGAGGTCCCATTCAAGGAGGGTGGAACAGCCGGTCTAACGTTGGAGGTGGAGGTCCACCATCCAAGAATCAGAACCAAAGCCCGGGCTGGAGCTCCGGCCCTATCCCCCAAATCCCCGGGGGCGGGGGGGACTCCCTGGAGCCCAGTGGCTGGGAGGAACCATCACCTCAGTCCATCAGTCGCAAAATGGAAATCGATGATGGCACTTCAGCCTGGGGAGACCCAACCCGCTATAAAAGCAAGAATCTGAACTTGTGGGACAAAAAGAATGCCACGCCTGGCCAAAGCCACGGTCAGCAGGCCCCGCCACCATCCATCCAACAACCACCTAGAAGGCAGCAGACGATGCAACACAGCAGGGACACAAACCCTGGCAATGCTGCAGTGGGTAAGTAGAAGTTGTACCATTATAACTAAGTGTGCATTTGGCTAAACACAACCAAACTAGATCGGCATTTGAAGTGTTCATGTCGAGTATTGCTAATTTTCTTTCCTCTGCCATCAATCTCGATGTCCAGGCATGTGGGGAGGAGGTGCCCAATCCGTGGATAATGGTACGGCTACTTGGGGCCAGTCGTCCGATGCAGCAGCAGGTTGGGGTGATTCAGACGAGCCCGGCAAAGCCTCTGGCTGGGGAACCCTTCACCAAACTCTGCTAAATCTGGTAAGAAGAGAAACAAAATGTACGTCGTTCAAAATATGTGATATGAGTTAAAAGTTATTTATGCTCATTATCATATTTAGAAATGGCGCTCAAATCAAGCAACATTACTCATCTCTCAATTTAAAAAGATTCAGCATTTTCAAACCACAAGTTAAAAACAGAGGACATCTAGAGAAATGACATGGCCACGTTATAACCATCTGTTTTGATTTTCCTTCAGGCACCAAATCAATGGAGAGCTGGGGTGGGAAGGGAGAGGGCTCTGTCGCAGCCTCCCGGCACCCCAGCTGGGACGAGGAAGATGATGGTAGCGGAGGGGTCTGGAACAGCTCTGTCTCGCAGGGAAACAGCTCCTCCTTCAACTCCGGAGGCTGGGGTCAGACTCATGGAGGAAAGAGAGGCAACATCAAGGTAGGGAAAATTAGAGATTCAAGGACACACAAGAGTTTGCGTGGCCACTTTTGGTTCATTGCATTAACACAAAGCAGTCATTTTGTTTAGTACCTTTCTTCAATATTTTCATGTGCACTTTTATTATTATATATATATATATATTATTTTTTTTATTATTTCCTAAAGAGTGGAGGAGGGGACAGCTGGATGAACCCAGTGTCACGCCAGTTTTCAAACATGGGTCTTCTGGTAAGAAGAAGAAGAAGAAGCAAATATTTTTTTGCTGTTTAATAATTCTCTGAATTTGAGAGCTTGTAATGTCTGCTCTTTCATAAAATCCAAAAATTCTCACAATCAAAACTTGCCACCCATATTCATAATTTCATGGTGGCGAATGGATTATCATTGAGGCCTCTGTAACTGTCCTATGAACCAGTCTGTTCATGACTTTGTTTCTCAGGGTGATGACCCAAGTCTTGACAAAAAGATGGAAGGAGATAAGAGAGGAATAACTGACTATAACGGAGAGATGCGGAGGGGAGGAAGAGGTGGAGGAGGTTACCGCATGCCTAGTTCCAAAGACATGGGTCCTGTTGACATGGGGCCCTACAGTGAGAAGGTAGGATTTTTACGAGTAATTTTACGGAACTTCCATTTTCAAAGTTGGCTACCATTTTGTATAATTTCACCTTTTATATCAACAATATCTGCTTTATGTGTGAGTTGTGCTAACTCAAGGACCTGAGTGAAGAAAGCCGCTATGATATGAGAAACCTTATCACAAGCTACATTACACAAACATGGTTAAACATGGTACGGTTGTTCGGTTTCCGTCGTACTCCAGATGGGTGGCCATGGGGTTTATGTTGGCGGTGGCGGAGGGATGCCTCAGCCTCGAGGGATGCACCAGCCTGGCATGCATCCAATGAATCCCTCCCAGGGTTTACGTGCTCAAGTGCCTCATCAGTTCCTGTCTGCTCAGGTGTGTTGTCTTTTGGATCTGAGGTTTTAGTTAGGGTTAATGTTGTATTTGAGGGGAGAATGAGGATCTCCTGAGTCCTGCCAATGTTTACTTCACACAAAGAAACGTTTAGTTGGTAGTCTGATCGCCTCGTGTTCTGGCTATAAATGCCCTTGCCTGAGGCTTTAAGTCAACCTTTAAGAGATCATTAACACTACTATGGAATAATTTACTTCATTATATTCATTCCATGTTTATTATATATTTAATGTCAATTTTTTCCCAATTACCTCTTTTGTCTGGCAATTTTACAAAATGTCTGATAAACAAACAGAAAATGACACATTAGTTGTCTAATTCATCGTTCCTTGGACAGTATCTAACACATGGTGCAACTGAGAAATCAACCCCTGATTTCATTTAGGGGAGAAAGTTTTTTATGTTTGTAAAAGTTAAGAAGAACTTCTCCTCACCTGATAGACAATTTTCTTTCCTCAGACCTTCATTCGCCCGAAGTTTATATCTAAATGTATACATACATACTTACATAGGCTAAAGGCTCTCACCTGGTAAAAACACTTTCCGCAATTCAGTAAATACAAATTAGGGTCAATTAGCTCTCCAAATATATAAAAACAAACACAAGGCCTTTTCAATGGTAAACATACATAGTCAATTTATTAATATTATAAAAAAAGTAGTTTTATATTGGAGTGAAGGGAGCTAGATGAATGGATTGTCTCTATTCCTCATATTACTCCGTCAAGTGTCTGTATCAACAGCCATATACAAAGAAATTCCTGTGACATGCAGGTGCCGGGTCCTATGCTGAAGCAGATGCCCTCTCCTGGTGGCAGTGTGGGTGGAGTGGTTGGTGGTGTCAGTGGCGTTGGAAGTGTCGGAGGGGTCGGCGGTGTTGGTGGAGGAGTGTTCCCTCCTCCTCAGATTTCCCCACAGCAGCTCGCAATGCTCAGCAACATTTACCCGCACATGCAGCAGTTCCATCTGGTACGTGTCTAAATGTCAGATTAACTGATTGACGTACTCATCGCTTTGAGTTAGATATTTCCTTTTTGTAGAGCTGCAAAGATGAATCATTGGTTGACAACAATTAAATTAAACGCTAACTTTTTTCGATTAAGCGGTCTGAGGAATTTTCAAAGAAAAAAATCTAAATGCTCTGATTCTAGCTTCTTAAATTTCATTATTTTCTGGTTGTTTGAGTGACATTTTTAAGACATCTTGGGCTTTGGGAAGAACTGATCATAACCTTCAACCATTTTCTGACATTTTGTAGACGAAAAAATGTATTGATAAATCGCGACAATAATCGTCACATTAATCAACATTGAAAATAATTGTTATTTGCAGCCCTACGTTGTTCTCCGTTTGGTACAACTCTCTGACTTTGTTTAATCTGTATTGATAATCTTAAAACACATGGTGACTTGTAATAAACCCAACCAGAGTGTCTGTATGTGAGTGCTAGCCAATGCATTCTATTATCCCCATTTCTGCCCACCAATCCACAGGCTTGTCAGCTCCTGCTACAACAACAGCAGCAGCAGCAGCAGCAGCAGCAGCTCCTGCAGAATCAGAGGAAGTTCCCTCAGCCTCAGCCTCTCAGGCAGCAGCCAGACCCACAGCAGGTGAGCACGATCATCTTCTATAGCATACCATGCACTGTCACCGGAACTTTGACTGCAAAAACTGTACTTTGCAGTTATTCTGGTAGTGATTTTTTTTCTTGAATCTTGCTCTTCTCAGCTGGCAAGGATTATGGCTATTCTGCAGCAGCAGAGGCAGCATCAGCAGGGTGGAGTTGCAGGAGCAGGAGGAGGGAGCTCTAAACTGTCCCCCTCTCACCTGGGAGGAGGCTTATCCAAACAGCCCATGGTAGACCCTCTTACACATCCTGGAATGGGAGGGCCCTTATCAGACATTCATGCCAAAGCGCAAGGGATGTACTCTGGTGAGTACAACAGGCAAATTGTTTGTGGGTTAAGCTTCACTGGTGATGCAGTCAGATGTATAAATAACACTAGTGTAAGGTTTGAAGTTTTATGTTTTCAGTGGTGTTTTTTTCAGAAAATCAACAGGGATTTAAGATCAAGTGTGCCTAAGGGAAATAGCATTCAGCCCTACCAAACTGTAATAGAGTCTCGGTATCCTGTTGCTGGGCTGTTTTTATGTAACAGTTGTCTAATCTTAAAAAATATATTTTCCCTTGTCTTCACTGGTGCAGGGTAGTAATGGTAGATCTTCCAAGAATGGTTGAATAGTTTCCTGCAAATATCAAATATTATTTTTGCTTTGAACTGCCCATCCCTGCTACAGTTGTAATCACTGTTGCTATAACAAAGGTTTTCCATTTTTAACGGCCCCTTTAGTTGTTTCAATCGTAGAGATACTAAGGCTGTATTGAACTGATCATTCGTGGAAATGAATGTGCTTATGAATGTTTGTGTTTTTCCACCTGTCAGGGCTCGCACCTGGTGGTAACCTGTCAGGACTGGAGCTCGGTCCCATGATGGGAGGGATGAAGGACACAGGAGGACAGCAATCCCGCTTCAAATGGATGATGGAGGGACACTCCCCAGCTCCATCTCCCCCTGAAACAACCCTCCACAAGAATGGTAGGTTAGCAGATGGTTCATAACGTGATTTTTGCAAAGGCAAAATTCACACTGAACCACTGCGACTCAAAGTGATTTGAAGTATATTCACGTCAGTCTGTTTGACTTTTTTTTTTTTTTTTTTTTTCTTCCCTCTCCTGTCTGCTCTTCCCAAGGCCCTTTACCCAGTGCTATAAAAGGGAGGGGAGGATCCCCTTATTCCCAGTATGAAATGCTGGGAAGTGATGGTTTGGGGATTCCCCCTCAAGGATCTGCAGACACCTGGCAACGGACCCCTGGGAGTAAAATGGGGAACAAACCTGCGACATCCAGCTGGCCTCCAGGTGAACATGTCCTTCTCTGCTACATGTTACCAAGGAACGATGCGTTAGGATTAGAGAAGGACTAGGAAATGTAATGTCAAGTCAAGGCTTAAATATGCAGGAAGCTGTATGTTTGCTAGACAGTTGTCAACCTGTCCAGTGTTTGTGTGTGTGTGTATTACTCTGAAATGATTATGCTGCTTTCATTTAATGCCATGCCAAAAAAGGAACTGACTAATTACATTAACTTTTTACCACATTTAGTGTTTGGTTTTAAAAAAAAAATGGCAAAACAGCGTGTCATATAAATCTTAACAATAACTTTCCTGTTCTGATGACAGAGTTCCAGCCCGGTGTGCCCTGGAAAGGAATCCAGAGTAGTGGTGACCCAGAGTCTGACCCCTACATGACCCCTGGTAGTGTTCTTGGCTCCCCAGGACCCCAGAGCCTCAACGACTCTGACCACCAGTTACTGCGAGACAATATAGGTATCTGACTGACTGTGCCAAAATGTTTGATGAGCATATCTATTGGTTTTACTTGAAAGTGTGCTCCAGTGCCATTTATTGACTAACTCAAAGGGCAAAGGGTTGACAGTATTCCTCACAGGCTCTATCTGCTGTCCAGCTTTACTGTGCTTTCCTTGTCTTGTTTATCCCAGGATGTGTTTCTTTCAGATAACCTTGTAATGTTTTTAGGGCCAAACCCCTCCCTCAACACCTCGCTGCCTTCACCTGGTGCCTGGCCCTACAGTGCCTCAGACAGCCCCCTCAGCAATGCACACAGCACAGGTATAGGTTTTGATTTGTTTGTTGTTTGCAGCTCCGTTTCTTTGTTTCTGTTACTATAATTGTGTCTGCACTGTATTTTACTGGTGTACAAGTTATGCCTATCCCACAAAAATGCCAAAGTCATTTTCTCCCCCTTTCTCCCACCTCCCCATTTCCTCTGCAGGAAAGTACTCGGAGTACAAGCCCAGCTGGCCCCCAGAGCCCATCGGACAAAACAAGTTATGGAAGACCAATCGCAACAGCTCACAGCTGCCACGCCCCCTCCTGGCTTAACCAATCAAAAGCAGGCCTCGCCCTCCCCATGGGGTAGCGGAGGCCCGCGGTTGGCTCGGAGCTGGGGAGGGGGCGGGAGTAATCAAGAGTCACGATATGGGCCAGGTACTGTTCACAGGATAAAGGCTTAGATTATTTCATTAGCATTTGTATACTTATGATCGACCTATATAGCCTTTCTTGACAGTGATATGATGACTCGGGTCTTACTAAAGTTTTATGAAACCTAGTAAAAAAGTTAATCTGCAGCGCATTCATTGTGTTTGTCATCAGCTATCATGTCCTGAATAATTTTTTGGGCCTTCTTATCATTACTGTTCTCTCATAATGTCTCTTCTCTCCTTTTCTTTTTTCTTATTAGGCTCATCTTGGAGCGAAGGCGTTGCCTCCAGAGGCAGCTGCTGGTTGCTGCTGAGCAACCTGACCCCTCAGGTAAGGAGTGACAGAGGTTGAGAGAGATGAAAATCCGCTGAAGTTAAAAAGATTAACAATGTTGCCACCTGTAAATCTGCTGTCTATAAACTAAGATGTGCCGAAGGGTGAGGAAAAGATGAGATGGGTGCCTGTTCAAGCTGGAGAAAAAAAATTCTTACAATCCTTCACCAGAGCATAATTGTGTATGGCTTAAAAAGTAGCTGACAGATTGGTCGGGGTATGAATTTAACAACATAAAACCGCTGTGCTCATTCATCTGTATTCCCCTTCAGTCCGTCTTATGCAAATTAGGCGGAATGATGCGTGACCCAGCTGTAATTGGATTGTGAAGCAGGATGAGCCATTTAATCAATTAGGGCTTACACAAACGACACTTGCATGACACTGCTATGGGAAAGCGTAGAAGTCTAGACAAAGTTTTTGTTTTAGTAATATAGATTATATTCATTTCTTTTTTTTTTTAACAATAATCCATTTACTTTCTTAGTGCTCATGTGCACAAGCTAGCACAATGTGTAGATCTCATTGTGAGTGTTACAGGATTACAGACTGATAAAGCCACAGTGTACGGTATCACTACATTATTTATTAATACACAGTTCTACATACCCATTGTTACATCACCTCCTAGATTCCCTGACCTTTTCCTGTCCCTATAATTGATAGTTGAGAATTATCACATCACACACCCAGTCTTTAACACTTAACATTTTCTCTTTTTTCCCATGTAGATTGATGGCTCCACGCTGAGGACTATCTGCATGCAACATGGCCCCCTGCTGACCTTCCACCTCGGCCTGACCCAGGGCAGCGCTCTGATTCGCTACAGCAGCCGACAGGAAGCAGCCAAGGCCCAGGGTGCACTGCACATGTAAGTTGACCTGTAACCTCACTGATACACACGTACTAATCATGAAAAAGCTTCTGTTGATCTCAATAACCTTGTCTTGTAAATCCTTCTCAGGTGTGTTCTGGGCAACACCACAATCCTGGCGGAGTTTGTGAGTGAAGAAGAAGTTGCTCGCTATTTTGCACATTCCCAGGCCGGAGGGGCAGAGGGGGCCAGCTCAGGAGGGTCGGCGGCCGGTGGGACGCAGGGTTCTTCTGGATCAGGCACAGCTGTGGCCAGCAGTGGAGGCAGCTCCCCTGGGAATGAGCGGGCAACAGCGGGCACAACTTCAGGTGGAAACGGCAATGGTGGTGGAGGAGGGGAGAGTGGAGCAGCGGCTCTAGGTAGTGTGAGGTCCTCTGGCTCTGCCTGGCAGAGTCTCGATGGTACAGGCAGTTCTTCAGAAACCTCTTCAACCCAAGGACCGGGGCTGGGGATATTTTCCCAGTGGAGCACCAACGGGGCAGGGGAGGGAGGAGGTGTCGGGGGAGTAGACTCTGGGAGGTCTGGGCTCTGGGGGGGCATGACTGCAGGATACTCCAGCAGCAGCCTGTGGGGAGCACCGCAAATGGAGGAAAGGCACCAAATGGACAGCCCTGCCGCATTGTTGCCTGGCGACCTGCTGGGGGGAGGAGCTGATTCCATCTGATGAGCCCCCTCCATTTGTAAGTGCAGGTTTGGACACACTGATACAAAATACACTGGGATACATACCTACTTAATCACACACACACACACACACACACACAAACATTTACATGGTATGCATATAAATGTAATACACATATACACAAGTGCATACATATACATGGTATGCATATTAAAGTGCACACACATCAAGCAGAAATGTGAGACATGCTTACACACATTCTCGTGGCCAGACTTAAGCTATTATATAAACAAATGCAGGGACTGTTAGATGTGTATACAGCCTTTTTCCACAGATGAAGATTTCAACTGTTTAGACTTGAAACCTGAAAAAGAATGAAAAGTCAGTTGGTCTCAAAGACTTGACTGGATCGCAATGTGCTTAGTAAATAGGGGACTTTTCAACAGATTTACATTCACATGCACACACCAAATACAGACAAGCCTTCAGACAGATGGGCACTGTAAACAGCATTACCTTCATCGTATAAGAGAACTTAAAACTACTACATGATGTGAGGTCAAAGTGCAGTTTGTATTCACGTCCCCTTAAAAAAAAAAAACGGAGACCGAATTCAAACACATGCAAACAGCTCTGATTTGAAAACAGAACTGTATCTTACTGTGTATGTTAAGTTTGTTTTTTTCCTGTTTGTATGTATGGTTTTAATTTTTGAACAGTGAAAATATTGAAAAATGTCATTGTTCTGTTTTCAAAATGCTGACCTCCTACTGTTGTATCTCACGCACTCTTTCTCTGTTATTCTCTCTTGAACATGTTTGTTACTGTTGCAGTGATAAATGTTAAATTGCTGGCAGTTTGAGGCTATGTTGCATTTCTCCATGTGTTGATACTGTGCGCAGTGTCATACACACTATATGGACATGAGTATGAGTGAGATTGAGACCAAGTAAGTGGATTAAACCACCACAGTTTTTGTGCGTGTGTGTGTGTGTGAATGTGAGGATAATGTGTGTGTATGCATGTTACTGCCTGTCATAATGTGGGCAAGGCTGCTTACTCTACAGAAGGTCTATACAAAAATGTTTTGAGTGCATTCGGTATACTGCTGACTGTGTGTTAAGAAATATTGGCACTAATGCTTTTTTTTTTCTCTCTCATTTGAAGTTGTTTGTTGTTGTTTTTTAGCATACTTGTCTTTTTTATTGTCCGACCTGCAATAATAAAAAAGAACATTTAATGACACAAAGAGCTGAAGGCATATGCGTTGAGTAAATGGACATGCCAAATCTTATCAAACTGTGTGGAGGGGAAGGGAGGGGTGGGACGGGTTGTTTACAGATGCAGAGTAAGAGTTACCGTACGTTTTTAATGTTCTGTTGTTGTGTATTCGTTTTAAATTAAGACAGGCTTTAACACTCCTGTTCAGTGTTTTCGTTATGAGATTTTACAAAGGAAAAATTTATTTAAACAAATGAGAACAAGATTAATAAAGATGAAAGTATTGGCTTCTAAATATGTCCTTGTGGTCATTTTTTTGTGAAAGAATATAGATTTCTGGATAGTGGTTAAAAGTACTTCTTCTTGTGTTGAGTACCGTCTTATGTTGAACCAATCCTATTTTTAAACTTTACTTTATCTGTTCCTCTGCTTTAATGCACATGTGAACAATAAACACTGTGCAGTATATTGACTATGAAAAACTACATTTTATGCATGTTACAGTGATCAGTATGACTTTACATTAAGGGAAAAACAGGTCCACTGAAAAACAAGCCAGTGTGTCCATCTGTCGGCCTCATTACCATCCACAAACCAATCCTATTTAACACACACGTCATCCTACAGTAAGCCACTGATACTGTATGAAATAAGTTATCTTTTCTGATGCAGTTATGGGTTTTAATTAGGTAGGCATACTGCTGCCAACAAAAGAGTGATTATAGACCACTTTTGGTTTTTTCCAAGGATTTAAGCCTGGGTTGAAAGAATTTCCTCAACATTAACATTCTCAAATATGTGCATATAACTTAACATAACTACAATTTATAGAAGACAAGAAACTCCCGGATGAATTTGCCTTAAATTGTGTTACTCAACTGATGTAGGTGTGTACAGTCCTGCACCTTTAATGATGGAGTTATGTGGGGAAAGTGAGATGTCATGCCCACCAGGACATCATGTGAGAGCGGCTGTGGCGTAGTGGAGAGCAAGGTAGTTCTCCAATCAGAGGGTCGGTGGTTCGATACCCGGCTTCGGCAGTCGATGTGTCCTTGGGCAAGACACTTAACCCCAAGTTGCTCCTGAAGGCCATCGGTGTGGACTGGATGATGAATGTTAGTTAGAGTCTGATGGTGGCACCTTGATGGTAGCCTGTCATCAGTGTGTGAATGGGTGAATGATATGTAACATACTACTGACTGTAAGTCGCTTTGGAGAAAAGCGTCTGCTAAATGACTGTAATGTAATACTATGAGTCTTTTTGTAATGGTATATTGAACCTATTAAAAAAGGAAGCTACTATGAGGTATGAGGGGAAAGAGACAGCTCAACAGGAAGTTGGTTTGGATAAAAGCGTCTGCTACATGACTGTAATGTAATGTAATGAGAGATGCTTGGTATAATTAACATTATACCAATATTTGATAAACTTTGACCACATGGAAAAAAAAAAGGATTATTATTATTGTCTGGCATTAAAGCATGATGAGTCTGTGTTACTGCTGGCCTTAAAGACAACCAGTACCAGCGGGTTCATCATGAGTAACATAAATAAAAAATGTATTTGTTTACTGCACTTATCCTATTCGTAGTAGTTTGTAGCACTTATTATATTCGTATTAGTCTGTTGCAATTATTGTTTTCGTAGTAATTTGCCTCTGCACTATACTTTTGCTCTGGTTTATGCTTTAAGATGCTTGTTTAAGAAAGGAGATGCACTTATGACTTCTGGTGACTAGTAGTTCTCTTGAATACCTATGTTGAATACACTTCCTGTAAGTCGCTTTGGATAAAAGCGTCTGCTAAATGACTGTAATGTAATGTAATGTAATGTAAAGGGTGTAATTAATGAATGGTGAACTGTACAGAGGAAGGAGTAGTTATGTTATGTGACGTTTCTCCTTAAAGGACTGAGCCCTGACATCCAGAGATGACATCATCGTTGTTCAGTAACGAGAGGAGGAGACAGAGTGGAGGCCGTCGGTGCTGGAGCTGCTCAGGGACGATCAACAGGGAGCGCAACCGACGACAGAGCTCAGAGCTGCGGGTATGAGAGCCTCCAGAATCCGCTCCCATCCTCCTCAGCCCAGGCCTCTGTCCGCCTGACAACCACCAGATCAGAACCTCCACCGAACCAGCTCTCGGACGAACCCAGTATCGGGTGAGTGGTGGGCCGGGGAACCGCAGGAACCAGGGGGGAAAAGGGGCCTGATTCGGCCGAGTCGGAGGCTCGTATTCACGGCGTACAGGAGGGGGGGAGGGGGCCAGGGTAGCGATGGGTGCGGTTAAAAGCACGGTCCAGAATGTGGCGAAGCACAATAAAGGTTCGCTTAGACGGTTACCTCCAGCCTGCTTTAAGGTGCAGACGGGTGGTGGTGGTGGTGGTGGTGGTGCAGGATCACGGGTCGGCTAACGGGAGCAGCTAACGGGGACTGAAGCCCTCTGTGTGCTGTGTTTACCGGACCTCACCCACAGTCCGCAGTGCACACAGGCAGGGTTTAGTTATGTTAGTATGTATATTAGTATGTATATTAGTATGTATATTAGTATGTATATTAGTATGTATATTAGTATGTATATTAGGATGTATATTAGGATGTATATGAGTTGTAGCGTTGAAACGTAACGTCAGGTCATAACTTGCTTCTCGACAAATTCACACCATGAAAGGGCAACGTTGATCTTAATGCATACACACAACTATAACTGTCTTTTGTTAATGCATACACACAACTATAACTAATGCAACTATAATCTACACACAACTTTGTCTTAATGCATACACACAACTATAACTGTCTTAATGCATACACACAACTATAACTGTCTTAATGCATACACACAACTAACTGTCTTAACATACACACAACTATAACTGTCTTAATCAACTATAACTGTCTTAATGCATACACACAACTATAACTGTCTTAATGCATACACACAACTATAACTGTCTTAACACTGTCTTAATGTCTTAATGCATACACACAACTATAACTGTCTTAATTACTCACAACTTAATGCTTTTGTTAATACACACAACTATAACTGTCTTTTGTTAATGCATACACACAACTATAACTTTATCTTTTGTTAATGCATACACACAACTATAACTGTCTTTTGTTAATGCATACACACAACTATAACTGTCTTAACATACACACAACTATAACTGTCTTTTGTTAATCATTTTGTTAATGCATACACACAACTATAACTGTCTTTTGTTAATGCATACACACAACTATAACTGTCATACACACAACTATTGTTAATGCATACACACAACTATAAACTTATTGTCTTTTTAATGCATACACACAACTATAACTGTCTTAATGCATACACACAACTATAACTGTCTTTTGTTAATGCATACACACAACTATAACTGTATCTTTTGTTAACTCACAACTATCTTTTGTTAATGCATACACACAACTATAACTGTCTTAATGCATACACACAACTATAACTGTCTTTTGTTAATGCATACACACAACTATAAACTAATAACACACAACTATAACTGTCTTTTGTTAATGCATACTCACAACTATAACTGTCTTTTGTTAATGCATACACACAACTATAACTGTCTTTTGTTAATGCATACACACAACTATAACTGTCTTTTGTTAATGCATACACACAACTATAACTGTCTTTTGTTAATGCATACACACAACTATAACTGTCTTTTGTTAATGCATA